>NC_092093.1:23548295-23605795 GCF_045679555.1 Salvelinus alpinus | reverse complement strand
GGTGTTCTTCGGCTTGCAAGTCTCTCCCTTTTTCCTCCAAACATAACGATGGTCATTATTGCTAAACAGTTCTATTTTTCTTTCATCAGACCAGAGGACATTTCTCCAAAAAGTACGATCTTTGTCCCCATGTGCAGTTGCAAACTGTAGTCTCGCTTTTTTATTGCAGTTTTGGAGCAGTGGCTTCTTCCTTGCTGAGCGGCCTTTCAGGTTATGTCGATATAGGACTCATTTTATGTGGATATAGATACTTTTGTACCTGTTTCCTCCAGCATCTTCAAAAGGTCCTTTGCGGTTGTTCTGGGATTGATTTGCACTTTTCTCACCAAAGTACGTTCATCTCTAGGACGCGTCTCCTTCCTGAGCGTTATGACGGCTGCGTGGTCCCATGGTGTTTATACTTGCGTACTACATCCACGGGTACACCTCCAATTGACTCAAATTATGTCAAATAGCCTATCAGAAGCTTCTAAAGCCATGACATCATTTTCTGGAATTTTCCAAGCTGTTTAAAGGCACAGTCAACTTAGTGTATGTAAACTTCTGACCCACTGGAATTGTGATACAGTGAAATATAAGTGAAATAATCTGTCTGTAAACAATTGTTGGAAATATTACTTGTGTCATGCAGAAATCCGATGTCCTAACCGACTTGCTAAAACTATAGTTTGTTAACAAGACGTGTGGAGTGGTTGAAAAACAAGTTTTAATGACTCCAACCTAAGTGTATGTAAACTTCCGACTTCAACTGTATATCATGTCAGCGGGGGATAAAAGCTATCGAATGATTATCTATGTAACTGGTTGGCTCTGTGTACTTAAAGCTGGATGCGCTAGCCTTGGCCCTCACTCTCCTCGCTGTAATCCCTGGTGTCAGGGGATCTGTGTACTTAAAGCTGGATGCGCTAGCCTTGGCCCTCACTCTCCTCGCTGTAATCCCTGGTGTCAGGGGATCTGTGTACTTAAAGCTGGATGCGCTAGCCTTGGCCCTCACTCTCCTCGCTGTAATCCCTGGTGTCAGGGGATCTGTGTACTTAAAGCTGGATGCGCTAGCCTTGGCCCTCACTCTCCTCGCTGTAATCCCTGGTGTCAGGGGATCTGTGCTAGCCTAGTCTAGGTTAGCCGTGTTAAGTGGACTGCAACAGTGTTGCTCTGACGCTCCTCAACCCCTCATTATCTCACAATGGGCTTACTGACGCAATGAAGACAGCAGTGTAGATCATGTGTTGGGGTACTGAACACCAGGGCTTTATAGGAATATTATAAGAATAGGAATCTCTATCTGCCAGAGACAAATCTAGAAGCATTTAGAGAGGCGCACATAGAGCCATTCACCTCAACTACAGACTACACAGACAGAGCATTTTTCACATTATCTATCATATTGTAGGTTCTGCGGTTAAAAGGAAACTTTTGGCGAGATGACGCTGCACACACACACAGTGAGACACACAGGGTGTGGAAATTTCCCTTCAGTCTGAGAGGAGAGCATTCCGCAAGGAGAAGGAGTACATTCAGATCCATTCACTAGCACGGCTGCAGTCTGAGCGGCTGTGTGTCTGTGTGTGTTTGTGTGTGGCGCACGTGTGTGTTTGTGTGTGCGTGTGCGTGTGCGTGTGTGTGTGTGTGTATGTGTGTGTGTGTGTGTGTGTGTGTGTGATGAACCCAGTTCACACAGTCTCCCATAGAGTGAGTGTGGGTGATAAAGGAGCACGGACTCACTGACCCTTCTGGCCTTAACGACTACAGCTCCCAAGATGGACTCTTATCTCCACGGCAACCAGCAGACAGCACCACCGCACACACACAGGAAATTATGTCACCTTGAGGGACCACTTCTGGAGTAACAAAACAACGGCAATCACTTTGTATGACAACAGGCTAACAGAGAAAATCTGCATGGTTTATGCTTATTGTAATAGTAAACCAGTTTGAGAGAAACAAATGAAAAAACAGTGGTACATGACTTGAAGCTAGGTGAGTAGAATCTAGAATCTCTAGTCTTCATGGAGAGCCATACAATATGATATAATGAAAGCATATGGTATGGAGAAAAGCGGTCCCCTATTTCTAGCATGGAGGTTAGGTTATGATGACCATGTGTAGGACTTTTTATTGTGGATGATAAAAGGAGAATGTAATGAGAGGTCTTTATACAGATATAGGATCTTAATTTGAACAGTTTCTCTCAGCAGGAAAATAATCCTGCAGCAACAGGAAATGTGAATTTTTGTGTGAATTTTAATTAATGGACATTTTTTTAGGGGTTTATACTTTTTTTGTTGGGACAAATAAATAAAGTCTGACATTTTAAAGTGGAAATTACAAACTTTAGAAGCCATTTTAAACCTTTTAAACCATTTGAAACACTGCACATTTGTATTTCCTGCTGTGCATATCTGTATGGGAAAATGCAGCTCCGCTCATACAGTGGAAGGTTAAGGTAAAGTAATGGTAAAGTGAAGGAGAGCTGCAGTTGATATCAGACTGAATCTGGAGCTATCTGAAAGCTATCTGCTACAGCACGTTCATCAGCGGAGAGATGTGACGACCAGAAGATGACTTGCTTCTCTTCTTTTCCTCACTGACACAAACAACCCCAGCCTCAGGGTGGCCAGCCAGCATGACTCCAGAAAGTAGTAAGGGAAAGACTGACACATTGGAAAGGAGAGCTGCAACAGCAACATGCATGCCCAGTCACTGTCATTCATAATTATGTTGTAATCCTTTGAACTAATCCTTGGAAATGAACACACACACACACACACATAATGCTTGCACGCACCACACACTCACACACACCGAAGTCTAAAATAAGGGTGAATACCCAGTGCTGATGAGTCATTAGCCATAACTCTCTCCACAGCATGGGATCCCTTACAGTCTAACAGTACCAGCTCAGTAGAGCCTTACAGTACCAGCTCAGTAGAGCCTTACAGTACCAGCTCAGTAGAGCCTTACAGTACCAGCTCAGGGGAGCCTGGAGCCTTATAGTACCAGCTCAGGGGAGCCTGGAGCCTTATAGTACCAGCTCAGTAGAGCCTTACAGTACCAGCTCAGTAGAGCCTTACAGTACCAGCTCAGTAGAGCCTTACAGTACCAGCTCAGTAGAGCCTTACAGTACCAGCTCAGTAGAGCCTTACAGCCTTACAGTACCAGCTCAGGGGAGCCTGGAGCCTTACAGTACCAGCTCAGTAGAGCCTTACAGTACCAGCTCAGTAGAGCCTTACAGTACCAGCTCAGTAGAGCCTTACAGCCTTACAGTAGCTCAGCTCAGTACCAGCTCAGTAGAGCCATACAGCAGTACAGTACCAGCTCAGTAGAGCCTTGCAGCCTTACAGTACCAGCTCAGTAGAGCCTTACAGCAGTACAGTACCAGCTCAGTAGAGCCTTACAGCCTTACAGTACCAGCTCAGTAGAGCCTTACAGCCTTACAGTACCAGCTCATTAGAGCCTGGAGCCTTACAGTACCAGTTCAGTAGAGACTTACAGCCTTACAGTACCAGCTCAGTAGAGCCTTACAGCCTTACAGTACCAGCTCAGTGGAGCCTTACAGCCTTACAGTACCAGCTCAGTAGAGACTTACAGCCTTACAGTACCAGCTCAGTAGAGCCTTACAGCCTTACAGTACCAGCTCAGTAGAGCCTTACAGCCTTACAGTACCAGCTCAGTAGAGCCTTACAGCCTTACAGTACCAGCTCAGTAGAGCCTTACAGTACCAGCTCAGTAGAGCCTTACAGTACCAGCTCAGTAGAGCCTTACAGCAGTACAGTAATAGCTCAGTAGAGCCTTACAGCCTTACAGTACCAGCTCAGTAGAGCCTTACAGCCTTACAGTAACAGCACAGTAGAGCCTTACAGCCTTACAGTACCAGCTCAGTAGAGCCTTACAGCCTTACAGTACCAGCTCAGTAGAGCCTTACAGCCTTACAGTACCAGCTCAGTAGAGACTTACAGCCTTACAGTACCAGCTCAGTAGAGACTTACAGACTTACAGTACCAGCTCAGTAGAGCCTTACAGCAGTACAGTAACAGCTCAGTAGAGCCTTACAGCCTTACAGTACCAGCTCATTAGAGCCTGGAGCCTTACAGTACCAGCTCAGTAGAGACTTACAGCCTTACAGTACCAGCTCAGTAGAGCCTTACAGCCTTACAGTACCAGCTCAGTAGAGACTTACAGCCTTACAGTAACAGCACAGTAGAGCCTTACAGCAGTACAGTACCAGCTCAGTAGAGCCTTACAGCAGTACATTAACAGCTCAGTAGAGCCTTACAGTAACAGCTCAGTAGAGCCTTACAGCAGTACAGTACCAGCTCAGTAGAGCCTTACAGTACCAGCTCGTAGTGGGTTAAGGTGTCTGCATGCTTCCCTGACGAAGCAGGTTGGAAGAGTTTGTGCATATATTATGACAACATTTTGTTAGTTTTTGTTAGTTTTGGACTTCGGTGAAGTTTTTTTTCAGCTGTTCTGGCACACAACATTTTTTCTCAAGGCAAGCTGAAGTCTACGCCCCTTTGTCGGTGATTGATCAACAGTAGGGATTCTTCAATAAAGTATTTGTTGTCATTCAACGAGAGACGACTCATTTTCATGCACATTTTTCCATTGAGAAATACTGCACCAAACAGCTTAGTTAGATGTAAAACTGTGCAATTAAGATCTCTGCAAAAAAGTCCAAATTAATTACAGATTTCTTGAGTTATCCTAGATTAATTCTAACTATTTTAAAGAAGTGTATACTGGCTAAGGCGTCTCAAAATGGACAAACAGCAGAATTGCTGCTGTTTTGTTTTAAAGGAGTATGTGAGCAGACTAAACTAAAGCATGTGGCAGCCCAACTAAAGCATGCTGACACCTTTAAAAGGACGGAGGGATGGAGACACTCTTATAGAAATCAAAATATAATAGTTTTGGGGCTGTCACCCCCCTCACTAGCTCTGACTATACCTACTAGCTCTGACTATACCCACTAGCTCTGACTATACCCACTATCTCTGACTATACCTACTATCTCTGACTATACCCACTATCTCTGACTATACCCACCAGCTCTGAATATACCTACTAGCTCTGAATATACCTACTATCTCTGACTATACCTACAAGCTCTGACTATACCTACTATCTCTGACTATACCTACTATCTCTGACTATACCTACTATCTCTGACTATACCCACTAGCTCTGACTATACCTACTATCTCTGACTATACCCACTAGCTCTGACTATACCTACTATCTCTGACTATACCTACTAGCTCTGACTATACCCACTAGCTCTGACTATACCTACTATCTCTGACTATACCCACTAGCTCTGACTATACCTACTATCTCTGACTATACCCACTAGCTCTGACTATACCTACTATCTCTGACTATACCCACTAGCTCTGACTATACCTACTATCTCTGACTATACCTACTAGCTCTGACTATACCCACTAGCTCTGACTATACCTACTATCTCTGACTATACCCACTAGCTCTGACTATACCTACTATCTCTGACTATACCTACTATCTCTGACTACATTTACATTTAAGTCATTTAGCAGACGCTCTTATCCAGAGCGACTTACAAATTGGAAAGTTCATACATATTCATCCTGGTCCTCCCGTGGGGAATGAACCCACAACTCTGGCGTTGCAAGCGCCATGCTCTACCAACTGAGCCACACTGAGCCACACGGGACTATACCCACTAGCTCTGACTATACCTACTATCTCTGACTATACCTACTAGCTCTGACTATACCTACTATCTCTGACTATACCTGCTTTCTCTGACTATACCTACTATCTCTGACTATACCTACTAGCTCTGACTATACCTACTATCTCTGACTATACCTGCTATCTCTGACTATACCTACTATCTCTGACTATACCTACTATCTCTGACTATACCTACTGGCTCTGACTATACCCACTAGCTCTGACTATACCTACTATCTCTGACTATACCCACTATCTCTGACTATACGTACTATCTCTGACTATACCTACTATATCTGACTATACCCACTATCTCTGACTATACCCACTAGCTCTGACTATACCTACTATCTCTGACTATAGCCACTAGCTCTGACTATACCTACTAGCTCTGACTATACCTACTAGCTCTGACTATACCTACTATCTCTGATTATACCCACTATTTCTGACTATACATACTATCTCTGACTATACCAACTAGCTCTGACTATACCCACTATCTCTGACTATACCCGCTATCTCTGACTATACCCACTATCTCTGACTATACATACTATCTCTGACTATACCTACTAGCTCTGACTATACCCACTAGCTCTGATTATACCCACTATCTCTGACTATACCCACTAGCTCTGACTATACCCACTATCTCTGACTATACCTACTAGCTCTGACTATACCTACTATCTCTGACTATACCCACTAGCTCTGACTATACCTACTAGCTCTGACTATACCTACTAGCTCTGACTATACCTACTAGCTCTGACTATACCTACTATCTCTGACTATACCTACTATCTCTGACTATACCCACTAGCTCTGACTATACCTACTATCTCTGACTATACCTACTAGCTCTGACTATACCTACTATCTCTGACTATACCTACTATCTCTGACTATACCTACTACCTCTGACTATACCTACTACCTCTGACTATACCTTCTAGCTCTGACTATACCCACTATCTCTGACTATACCTACTAGCTCTGACTATACCTACTAGCTCTGACTATACCCACTATCTCTGACTATACCTACTAGCTCTGACTATACCTACTATCTCTGACTATACCTACTATCTCTGACTATACCTACTAGATCTGACTATACCTACTAGCTCTGACTATACCCACTATCTCTGACTATACCTACTAGCTCTGACTATACCCACTATCTCTGACTATACCTACTAGCTCTGACTATACCCACTATCTCTGACTATACCCACTATCTCTGACTATACCTACTATCTCTGACTATACCTACTATCTCTGACTATACCTACTAGCTCTGACTATACCCACTATCTCTGACTATACCTACTAGCTCTGACTATACCTACTAGTTCTGACTATACCTACTAGCTCTGACTATACCCACTATCTCTGACTATACCTACTAGCTCTGACTATACCTACTAGCTCTGACTATACATACTATCTCTGACTATACCTACTAGCTCTGACTATACCTACTAGCTCTGACTATACCTACTAGCTCTGACTATACAAACTATCTCTGACTATACCTACTAGCTCTGACTATCCCCACTATCTCTGACTATACCTACTAGCTCTGACTATACCTACTAGCTCTGACTATACCCACTAGCTCCGACTATACCCACTAGCTCTGACTATACCTACTATCTCTGACTATACCCACTAGCTCTGACTATACCTACTATCTCTGACTATACCTACTAGCTCTGACTATACCTACTATCTCTGACTATACCTACTATCTCTGACTATACCTACTAGCTCTGACTATACCTACTATCTCTGACTATACCTCCTATCTCTGACTATACCTACTACCTCTGACTATACCTTCTAGCTCTGACTATACCTACTAGCTCTGACTATACCTACTAGCTCTGACTATACCCACTATCTCTGACTATACCTACTAGCTCTGACTATACCTACTATCTCTGACTATACCTACTATCTCTGACTATACCTACTATCTTTGACTATACCTACTAGATCTGACTATACCTACTAGCTCTGACTATACCCACTATCTCTGACTATACCTACTAGCTCTGACTATACCCACTATCTCTGACTATACCCACTATCTCTGACTATACCCACTATCTCTGACTATACCTACTATCTCTGACTATACCTACTAGCTCTGACTATACCTACTAGCTCTGACTATACCCACTATCTCTGACTATACCTACTAGCTCTGACTATACCTACTAGCTCTGACTATACCTACTAGCTCTGACTATACCCACTATCTCTGACTATACCTACTAGCTCTGACTATACCCACTATCTCTGACTATACCTACTAGCTCTGACTATACCTAATAGCTCTGACTATACATACTATCTCTGACTATACCTACTAGCTCTGACTATACCTACTAGCTCTGACTTTACATACTATCTCTGACTATACCTACTAGCTCTGACTATCCCCACTATCTCTGACTATACCTACTAGCTCTGACTATACCTACTAGCTCCGACTATACCCACTAGCTCTGACTATACCTACTAGCTCTGACTATACCTACTATCTCTGACTATACCTACTATCTCTGACTATACCTACTATCTCTGACTATACCTACTATCTCTGACTATACCCACTATCTCTGACTATACCTACTAGCTCTGACTATACCTACTATCTCCGACTATACATACTAGCTCTGACTATACATACTATCTCTGACTATACATACTATCTCTGACTATACCCACTATCTCTGACTATACATACTATCTCTGACTATACATACTATCTCTGACTATACCTACTAGCTCTGACTATACCTAGTAGCTCTGACTATACCTACTATCTCTGACTATACCTACTATCTCTGACTATACCTACTATCTCTGACTATACCCACTAGCTCTGACTATACCTACTATCTCTGACTATACCCACTAGCTCTGACTATACCTACTAGCTCTGACTATCCCCACTATCTCTGACTATACCTACTAGCTCTGACTATACCTACTAGCTCTGACTATACCTACTATCTCTGACTATACCCACTATCTCTGACTATACCTACTAGCTCTGACTATACCCACTAGCTCTGACTATACCCACTATCTCTGACTATACATACTATCTCTGACTATACCTACTAGCTCTGACTATACCCACTAGCTCTGACTATACCTACTAACTCTGACTATACCTACTATCTCTGACTATACCCACTAGCTCTGACTATACATACTATCTCTGACTATACCTACTAGCTCTGACTATACCTACTATCTCTGACTATACCTACTATCTCTGACTGTACCTACTAGCTCTGACTATACCTACTAGCTCTGACTATGCCTACTAGCTCTGACTATACCTACTATCTCTGACTATACCCACTATCTCTGACTATACATACTATCTCTGACTATACCTACTAGCTCTGACTATACCCACTAGCTCTGACTATACCCACTATCTCTGACTATACCTACTATCTCTGACTATACCTACTAGCTCTGACTATACCTACTAGCTCTGACTATACCCACTAGCTCTGACTATACCTACTATCTCTGACTATACCCACTATCTCTGACTATACGTACTATCTCTGACTATACCTACTATATCTGACTATACCCACTATCTCTGACTATACCCACTAGCTCTGACTATACCTACTATCTCTGACTATAGCCACTAGCTCTGACTATACCTACTAGCTCTGACTATACCTACTAGCTCTGACTATACCTACTATCTCTGACTATACCTACTAGCTCTGACTATACCTACTATCTCTGACTATACCTACTAGCTCTGACTATACCTACTAGCTCTGACTATACCTACTATCTCTGATTATACCCACTATTTCTGACTATACATACTATCTCTGACTATACAAACTAGCTCTGACTATACCCACTATCTCTGACTATACCCACTATCTCTGACTATAGCCACTATCTCTGACTATACATACTATCTCTGACTATACCTACTAGCTCTGACTATACCCACTAGCTCTGACTATACCCACTATCTCTGACTATACCCACTAGCTCTGACTATACCCACTATCTCTGACTATACCTACTAGCTCTGACTATACCTACTATCTCTGACTATACCCACTAGCTCTGACTATACCTACTAGCTCTGACTATACCTACTAGCTCTGACTATACCTACTAGCTCTGACTATACCTACTATCTCTGACTATACCTACTATCTCTGACTATACCCACTAGCTCTGACTATACCTACTATCTCTGACTATACCTACTAGCTCTGACTATACCTACTATCTCTGACTATACCTACTATCTCTGACTATACCTACTACCTCTGACTATACCTACTACCTCTGACTATACCTTCTAGCTCTGACTATACCCACTATCTCTGACTATACCTACTACCTCTGACTATACCTACTAGCTCTGACTATACCTACTAGCTCTGACTATACCCACTATCTCTGACTATACCTACTAGCTCTGACTATACCTACTATCTCTGACTATACCCACTAGCTCTGACTATACCTACTATCTCTGACTATAGCCACTAGCTCTGACTATACCTACTAGCTCTGACTATACCTACTAGCTCTGACTATACCTACTATCTCTGATTATACCCACTATTTCTGACTATACATACTATCTCTGACTATACCAACTAGCTCTGACTATACCCACTATCTCTGACTATACCCGCTATCTCTGACTATACCCACTATCTCTGACTATACATACTATCTCTGACTATACCTACTAGCTCTGACTATACCCACTAGCTCTGATTATACCCACTATCTCTGACTATACCCACTAGCTCTGACTATACCCACTATCTCTGACTATACCTACTAGCTCTGACTATACCTACTATCTCTGACTATACCCACTAGCTCTGACTATACCTACTAGCTCTGACTATACCTACTAGCTCTGACTATACCTACTAGCTCTGACTATACCTACTATCTCTGACTATACCTACTATCTCTGACTATACCCACTAGCTCTGACTATACCTACTATCTCTGACTATACCTACTAGCTCTGACTATACCTACTATCTCTGACTATACCTACTATCTCTGACTATACCTACTACCTCTGACTATACCTACTACCTCTGACTATACCTTCTAGCTCTGACTATACCCACTATCTCTGACTATACCTACTAGCTCTGACTATACCTACTAGCTCTGACTATACCCACTATCTCTGACTATACCTACTAGCTCTGACTATACCTACTATCTCTGACTATACCTACTATCTCTGACTATACCTACTATCTCTGACTATACCTACTAGATCTGACTATACCCACTATCTCTGACTATACCTACTAGCTCTGACTATACCCACTATCTCTGACTATACCTACTAGCTCTGACTATACCTACTAGCTCTGACTATACCCACTATCTCTGACTATACCTACTATCTCTGACTATACCTACTAGCTCTGACTATACCTACTCGCTCTGACTATACCCACTATCTCTGACTATACCTACTAGCTCTGACTATACCTACTAGTTCTGACTATACCTACTAGCTCTGACTATACCCACTATCTCTGACTATACCTACTAGCTCTGACTATACCTACTAGCTCTGACTATACATACTATCTCTGACTATACCTACTAGCTCTGACTATACCTACTAGCTCTGACTATACCTACTAGCTCTGACTATACATACTATCTCTGACTATACCTACTAGCTCTGACTATCCCCACTATCTCTGACTATACCTACTAGCTCTGACTATACCTACTAGCTCTGACTATACCCACTAGCTCCGACTATACCCACTATCTCTGACTATACCTACTAGCTCTGACTATACCTACTAGCTCTGACTATACCTACTAGCTCTGACTATACCCACTATCTCTGACTATACCTACTAGCTCTGACTATACCCACTATCTCTGACTATACCTACTAGCTCTGACTATACCTAATAGCTCTGACTATACATACTATCTCTGACTATACCTACTAGCTCTGACTATACCTACTAGCTCTGACTTTACATACTATCTCTGACTATACCTACTAGCTCTGACTATCCCCACTAGCTCTGACTATACCTACTATCTCTGACTATACCCACTAGCTCTGACTATACCTACTATCTCTGACTATACCTACTAGCTCTGACTATACCTACTATCTCTGACTATACCTACTATCTCTGACTATACCTACTAGCTCTGACTATACCTACTATCTCTGACTATACCTCCTATCTCTGACTATACCTACTACCTCTGACTATACCTTCTAGCTCTGACTATACCCACTATCTCTGACTATACCTACTATCTCTGACTATACCTACTAGCTCTGACTATACCTAATAGCTCTGACTATACCCACTATCTCTGACTATACCTACTAGCTCTGACTATACCTACTATCTCTGACTATACCTACTATCTCTGACTATACCTACTATCTTTGACTATACCTACTAGATCTGACTATACCTACTAGCTCTGACTATACCCACTATCTCTGACTATACCTACTAGCTCTGACTATACCCACTATCTCTTACTATACCCACTATCTCTGACTATACCCACTATCTCTGACTATACCTACTATCTCTGACTATACCTACTAGCTCTGACTATACCTACTAGCTCTGACTATACCCACTATCTCTGACTATACCTACTAGCTCTGACTATACCTAATAGCTCTGACTATACCTACTAGCTCTGACTATACCCACTATCTCTGACTATACCTACTAGCTCTGACTATACCCACTATCTCTGACTATACCTACTAGCTCTGACTATACCTAATAGCTCTGACTATACCTACTATCTCTGACTATACCTACTAGCTCTGACTATACCTACTCGCTCTGACTATACCCACTATCTCTGACTATACCTACTAGCTCTGACTATACCTACTAGTTCTGACTATACCTACTAGCTCTGACTATACCCACTATCTCTGACTATACCTACTAGCTCTGACTATACCTACTAGCTCTGACTATACATACTATCTCTGACTATACCTACTAGCTCTGACTATACCTACTAGCTCTGACTATACCTACTAGCTCTGACTATACATACTATCTCTGACTATACCTACTAGCTCTGACTATACCTACTATCTCTGACTATACCCACTATCTCTGACTATACCTACTAGCTCTGACTATACCTACTAGCTCTGACTATACCCACTAGCTCTGACTATACCTACTATCTCTGACTATACCTACTAGCTCTGACTATACCCACTAGCTCTGACTATACCTACTAACTCTGACTATACCTACTATCTCTGACTATACCTACTAGCTCTGACTATACCTACTATCTCTGACTATACCTACTAGCTCTGACTATACCTACTATCTCTGACTATACCTACTATCTCTGACTATACCTACTAGCTCTGACTATACCTACTAGCTCTGACTATACCTACTAGCTCTGACTATACCTACTATCTCTGACTATACCTACTATCTCTGACTATACCTACTATCTCTGACTATACCTACTAGCTCTGTTACTACTAGCTCTGACTATACCTACTAGCTCTGACTATACCTCACTATCTCTGACTATACCTACTATCTCTGACTATACCCACTATCTCTGACTATACCCACTATCTCTGACTATACCTACTAGCTCTGACTATACCTACTAGCTCTGACTATACCTACTAGCTCTGACTATACCCACTATCTCTGACTATACCTACTAGCTCTGACTATACCTACTAGCTCTGACTATACCTACTAGCTCTGACTATACCCACTAGCTCTGACTATACCTACTAGCTCTGACTATACCTACTAGCTCTGACTATACCTACTAGCTCTGACTATACATACTATCTCTGACTATACCTACTAGCTCTGACTATACCTACTAGCTCTGACTATACATACTATCTCTGACTATACCTACTAGCTCTGACTATCCCCACTATCTCTGACTATACCTACTAGCTCTGACTATACCTACTAGCTCCGACTATACCCACTAGCTCTGACTATACCTACTAGCTCTGACTATACCTACTATCTCTGACTATACCTACTATCTCTGACTATACCTACTATCTCTGACTATACCTACTATCTCTGACTATACCCACTATCTCTGACTATACCTACTAGCTCTGACTATACCTACTATCTCCGACTATACATACTAGCTCTGACTATACATACTATCTCTGACTATACATACTATCTCTGACTATACCCACTATCTCTGACTATACATACTATCTCTGACTATACCTACTATCTCTGACTATACCTACTATCTCTGACTATACCTACTAGCTCTGACTATACCTACTATCTCTGACTATAGCCACTAGCTCTGACTATACCTACTAGCTCTGACTATACCTACTAGCTCTGACTATACCTACTATCTCTGACTATACCTACTAGCTCTGACTATACCTACTATCTCTGACTATACCTACTAGCTCTGACTATACCTACTAGCTCTGACTATACCTACTATCTCTGATTATACCCACTATTTCTGACTATACATACTATCTCTGACTATACAAACTAGCTCTGACTATACCCACTATCTCTGACTATACCCACTAGCTCTGACTATACATACTATCTCTGACTATACCTACTAGCTCTGACTATACCTACTAACTCTGACTATACCTACTATCTCTGACTATACCCACTAGCTCTGACTATACATACTATCTCTGACTATACCTACTAGCTCTGACTATACCTACTATCTCTGACTATACCTACTATCTCTGACTGTACCTACTAGCTCTGACTATACCTACTAGCTCTGACTATGCCTACTAGCTCTGACTATACCTACTATCTCTGACTATACCCACTATCTCTGACTATACATACTATCTCTGACTATACCTACTAGCTCTGACTATACCCACTAGCTCTGACTATACCCACTATCTCTGACTATACCTACTATCTCTGACTATACCTACTAGCTCTGACTATACCTACTAGCTCTGACTATACCCACTAGCTCTGACTATACCTACTATCTCTGACTATACCCACTATCTCTGACTATACGTACTATCTCTGACTATACCTACTATATCTGACTATACCCACTATCTCTGACTATACCCACTAGCTCTGACTATACCTACTATCTCTGACTATAGCCACTAGCTCTGACTATACCTACTAGCTCTGACTATACCTACTAGCTCTGACTATACCTACTATCTCTGACTATACCTACTAGCTCTGACTATACCTACTATCTCTGACTATACCTACTAGCTCTGACTATACCTACTAGCTCTGACTATACCTACTATCTCTGACTATACCTACTATTTCTGACTATACATACTATCTCTGACTATACCCACTAGCTCTGACTATACCTACTAGCTCTGACTATACCTACTAGCTCTGACTATACCTACTAGCTCTGACTATACCTACTATCTCTGACTATACCTACTATCTCTGACTATACCCACTAGCTCTGACTATACCTACTATCTCTGACTATACCTACTAGCTCTGACTATACCTACTATCTCTGACTATACCTACTATCTCTGACTATACCTACTACCTCTGACTATACCTACTACCTCTGACTATACCTTCTAGCTCTGACTATACCCACTATCTCTGACTATACCTACTACCTCTGACTATACCTACTAGCTCTGACTATACCTACTAGCTCTGACTATACCCACTATCTCTGACTATACCTACTAGCTCTGACTATACCTACTATCTCTGACTATACCCACTAGCTCTGACTATACCTACTATCTCTGACTATAGCCACTAGCTCTGACTATACCTACTAGCTCTGACTATACCTACTATCTCTGACTATACCTACTATCTCTGACTATACCCACTATCTCTGACTATACCTACTATCTCTGACTATACCTACTAGCTCTGACTATACCCACTATCTCTGACTATACCCACTATCTCTGACTATACCCACTATCTCTGACTATACCTACTATCTCTGACTATACCTACTAGCTCTGACTATACCTACTAGCTCTGACTATACCCACTATCTCTGACTATACCCACTAGCTCTGACTATACCCACTATCTCTGACTATACCTACTAGCTCTGACTATACCTACTATCTCTGACTATACACACTAGCTCTGACTATACCTACTAGCTCTGACTATACCTACTAGCTCTGACTATACCTACTAGCTCTGACTATACCTACTATCTCTGACTATACCTACTATCTCTGACTATACCCACTAGCTCTGACTATACCTACTATCTCTGACTATACCTACTAGCTCTGACTATACCTACTATCTCTGACTATACCTACTATCTCTGACTATACCTACTACCTCTGACTATACCTACTACCTCTGACTATACCTACTAGCTCTGACTATACCCACTATCTCTGACTATACCTACTAGCTCTGACTATACCTACTAGCTCTGACTATACCCACTATCTCTGACTATACCTACTAGCTCTGACTATACCTACTATCTCTGACTATACCTACTATCTCTGACTATACCTACTATCTCTGACTATACCTACTAGCTCTGACTATACCTACTAGCTCTGACTATACCTACTATCTCTGACTATACCTACTAGCTCTGACTATACCTACTATCTCTGACTATACCTACTAGCTCTGACTATACCTACTAGCTCTGACTATACCCACTATCTCTGACTATACATACTATCTCTGACTATACCTACTATCTCTGACTATACCTACTAGCTCTGACTATACCTACTAGCTCTGACTATACCTACTAGCTCTGACTATACCTACTAGTCTCTGACTATACCTACTAGCTCTGACTATACCCACTATCTCTGACTATACCTACTAGCTCTGACTATACCTACTAGCTCTGACTATACATACTATCTCTGACTATACCTACTAGCTCTGACTATACCTACTAGCTCTGACTATACCTACTAGCTCTGACTATACATACTATCTCTGACTATACCTACTAGCTCTGACTATCCCCACTATCTCTGACTATACCTACTAGCTCTGACTATACCTACTAGCTCTGACTATACCCACTAGCTCCGACTATACCCACTAGCTCTGACTATACCTACTATCTCTGACTATACCCACTAGCTCTGACTATACCTACTATCTCTGACTATACCTACTAGCTCTGACTATACCTACTATCTCTGACTATACCTACTAGCTCTGACTATACCTACTATCTCTGACTATACCTACTATCTCTGACTATACCTCCTATCTCTGACTATACCTACTACCTCTGACTATACCTTCTAGCTCTGACTATACCCACTATCTCTGACTATACCTACTACCTCTGACTATACCTACTAGCTCTGACTATACCTACTAGCTCTGACTATACCCACTATCTCTGACTATACCTACTAGCTCTGACTATACCTACTATCTCTGACTATACCTACTATCTCTGACTATACCTACTATCTCTGACTATACCTACTAGATCTGACTATACCTACTAGCTCTGACTATACCCACTATCTCTGACTATACCTACTAGCTCTGACTATACCCACTATCTCTGACTATACCTACTATCTCTGACTATACCCACTATCTCTGACTATACCTACTATCTCTGACTATACCTACTAGCTCTGACTATACCTACTAGCTCTGACTATACCCACTATCTCTGACTATACCTACTAGCTCTGACTATACCTACTAGCTCTGACTATACCTACTAGCTCTGACTATACCCACTATCTCTGACTATACCTACTAGCTCTGACTATACCTACTATCTCTGACTATACCTACTATCTCTGACTATACCTACTATC
This sequence comes from Salvelinus alpinus, assembly GCF_045679555.1. Lineage (NCBI taxonomy): Eukaryota > Metazoa > Chordata > Actinopteri > Salmoniformes > Salmonidae > Salvelinus > Salvelinus alpinus. Next base: position 23,588,175 of record NC_092093.1, on the reverse strand, counting down.
TCTGACTATACCTACTAGATCTGACTATACCTACTAGCTCTGACTATACCTACTATCTCTGACTATACCTACTAGCTCTGACTATACCTACTATCTCTGACTATACCTACTAGCTCTGACTATACCCACTATCTCTGACTATACCCACTATCTCTGACTATACCTACTATCTCTGACTATACCTACTAGCTCTGACTATACCTACTAGCTCTGACTATACCCACTATCTCTGACTATACCTACTAGCTCTGACTATACCTACTAGTACCTACTAGCTCTGACTATACCTACTAGCTCTGACTATACCCACTATCTCTGACTATACCTACTAGCTCTGACTATACCCACTATCTCTGACTATACCTACTAGCTCTGACTATACCTAATAGCTCTGACTATACCTACTAGCTCTGACTATACCTACTAGCTCTGACTATACCTACTAGCTCTGACTATACATACTATCTCTGACTATACCTACTAGCTCTGACTATCCCCACTATCTCTGACTATACCTACTAGCTCTGACTATACCTACTAGCTCTGACTATACCTACTAGCTCCGACTATACCCACTAGCTCTGACTATACCTACTAGCTCTGACTATACCTACTATCTCTGACTATACCTACTATCTCTGACTATACCTACTATCTCTGACTATACCTACTATCTCTGACTATACCCACTATCTCTGACTATACCTACTAGCTCTGACTATACCTACTATCTCCGACTATACATACTAGCTCTGACTATACATACTATCTCTGACTATACATACTATCTCTGACTATACCCACTATCTCTGACTATACATACTATCTCTGACTATACATACTATCTCTGACTATACCTACTAGCTCTGACTATACCTAGTAGCTCTGACTATACCTACTATCTCTGACTATACCTACTATCTCTGACTATACCTACTATCTCTGACTATACCCACTAGCTCTGACTATACCTACTATCTCTGACTATACCCACTAGCTCTGACTATACCTACTAGCTCTGACTATCCCCACTATCTCTGACTATACCTACTAGCTCTGACTATACCTACTAGCTCTGACTATACCTACTAGCTCTGACTATGCCTACTATCTCTGACTATACCTACTAGCTCTGACTATACCCACTAGCTCTGACTATACCCACTATCTCTGACTATACATACTATCTCTGACTATACCTACTAGCTCTGACTATACCCACTAGCTCTGACTATACCTACTAACTCTGACTATACCTACTATCTCTGACTATACCTACTATCTCTGACTATACCCACTAGCTCTGACTATACATACTATCTCTGACTATACCTACTAGCTCTGACTATACCTACTATCTCTGACTATACCTACTATCTCTGACTATACCTACTAGCTCTGACTATACCTACTAGCTCTGACTATACCTACTAGCTCTGACTATACCTACTAGCTCTGACTATACCCACTATCTCTGACTATACCTACTAGCTCTGACTATACCCACTATCTCTGACTATACCTACTAGCTCTGACTATACCCACTAGCTCTGACTATACCCACTATCTCTGACTATACCTACTATCTCTGACTATACCTACTAGCTCTGACTATACCTACTAGCTCTGACTATACCCACTACTCTGACTATACCTACTATCTCTGACTATACCTACTATCTCTGACTATACCTACTATCTCTGACTATACCCACTATCTCTGACTATACCTACTAGCTCTGACTATACCTACTATCTCTGACTATACCCACTATCTCTGACTATACCTACTAGCTCTGACTATACCTACTATCTCTGACTATACCCACTATCTCTGACTATACCCACTAGCTCTGACTATACCTACTATCTCTGACTATAGCCTACTAGCTCTGACTATACCTACTAGCTCTGACTATACCTACTAGCTCTGACTATACCTACTATCTCTGACTATACCTACTAGCTCTGACTATACCTACTATCTCTGACTATACCTACTAGCTCTGACTATACCTACTAACTATACTACTATAGCTAACTATACCCACTATCTCTCATTATGCCACTATTTCTAGCTATACATACTCTACTGACTATACTAACTAGCTCTGACTATACCCACTATCTCTGACTATACCCACTATCTCTCTGACTATACATACTATCTCTGACTATACCTACTAGCTCTGACTATACCTACTAGCTCTGACTATACCTACTATCTCTGACTATACCTACTAGCTCTGACTATACCTACTATCTCTGACTATACCCACTATCTCTGACTATACCTACTATCTCTGACTATACCAACTAGCTCTGACTATACCCACTATCTCTGACTATACCCACTATCTCTGACTATACATACTATCTCTGACTATACCTACTAGCTCTGACTATACCCACTAGCTCTGACTATACCCACTATCTCTGACTATACCCACTAGCTCTGACTATACCCACTATCTCTGACTATACCTACTAGCTCTGACTATACCTACTATCTCTGACTATACCCACTAGCTCTGACTATACCTACTAGCTCTGACTATACCTACTAGCTCTGACTATACCTACTAGCTCTGACTATACCTACTATCTCTGACTATACCTACTATCTCTGACTATACCCACTAGCTCTGACTATACCTACTATCTCTGACTATACCTACTAGCTCTGACTATACCTACTATCTCTGACTATACCTACTATCTCTGACTATACCTACTACCTCTGACTATACCTACTACCTCTGACTATACCTTCTAGCTCTGACTATACCCACTATCTCTGACTATACCTACTACCTCTGACTATACCTACTAGCTCTGACTATACCTACTAGCTCTGACTATACCCACTATCTCTGACTATACCTACTAGCTCTGACTATACCTACTATCTCTGACTATACCTACTATCTCTGACTATACCTACTATCTCTGACTATACCTACTAGATCTGACTATACCTACTAGCTCTGACTATACCCACTATCTCTGACTATACCTACTAGCTCTGACTATACCCACTATCTCTGACTATACCTACTAGCTCTGACTATACCCACTATCTCTGACTATACCCACTATCTCTGACTATTCCTACTATCTCTGACTATACCTACTAGCTCTGACTATACCTACTAGCTCTGACTATACCCACTATCTCTGACTATACCTACTAGCTCTGACTATACCTACTAGTTCTGACTATACCTACTAGCTCTGACTATACCCACTATCTCTGACTATATCTACTAGCTCTGACTATACCTACTAGCTCTGACTATACATACTATCTCTGACTATACCTACTAGCTCTGACTATACCTACTAGCTCTGACTATACCTACTAGCTCTGACTATACCTACTAGCTCCGACTATACCCACTATCTCTGACTATACCTTCTAGCTCTGACTATACCCACTATCTCTGACTATACCTACTAGCTCTGACTATACCTACTAGCTCTGACTATACCTACTAGCTCTGACTATACCCACTATCTCTGACTATACCTACTAGCTCTGACTATACCTACTATCTCTGACTATACCTACTAGCTCTGACTATACCTACTAGCTCTGACTATACATACTATCTCTGACTATACCTACTAGCTCTGACTATACCTACTAGATCTGACTATACCTACTAGCTCTGACTATACATACTATCTCTGACTATACCTACTAGCTCTGACTATCCCCACTATCTCTGACTATACCTACTAGCTCTGACTATACCTACTAGCTCTGACTATACCTACTAGCTCCGACTATACCCACTAGCTCTGACTATACCTACTATCTCTGACATTACCTACTATCTCTGACTATACCTACTATCTCTGACTATACCTACTATCTCTGACTATACCTACTATCTCTGACTATACCCACTATCTCTGACTATACCTACTAGCTCTGACTATACCTACTATCTCCGACTATACATACTAGCTCTGACTATACATACTATCTCTGACTACACATACTATCTCTGACTATACCCACTATCTCTGACTATACATACTATCTCTGACTATACATACTATCTCTGACTATACCTACTAGCTCTGACTATACCTAGTAGCTCTGAATATACCTACTATCTCTGACTATACCTACTATCTCTGAATATACCTACTATCTCTGACTATACCCACTAGCTCTGACTATACCTACTATCTCTGACTATACCCACTAGCTCTGACTATACCTACTAGCTCTGACTATCCCCACTATCTCTGACTATACCTACTAGCTCTGACTATACCTACTAGCTCTGACTATACCTACTATCTCTGACTATACCCACTATCTCTGACTATACATACTATCTCTGACTATACCTACTAGCTCTGACTATACCCACTAGCTCTGACTATACCCACTATCTCTGACTATACATACTATCTCTGACTATACCTACTAGCTCTGACTATACCCACTAGCTCTGACTATACCTACTAGCTCTGACTATACCTACTATCTCTGACTATACCTACTATCTCTGACTATACCCACTAGCTCTGACTATACCTACTATCTCTGACTATACCTACTAGCTCTGACTATACCTACTATCTCTGACTATACCTACTTTCTCTGACTATACCTACTACCTCTGACTATACCTACTACCTCTGACTATACCTTCTAGCTCTGACTATACCCACTATCTCTGACTATACCTACTACCTCTGACTATACCTACTAGCTCTGACTATACCTACTAGCTCTGACTATACCCACTATCTCTGACTATACCTACTAGCTCTGACTATACCTACTATCTCTGACTATACCTACTATCTCTGACTATACCTACTATCTCTGACTATACCTACTAGATCTGACTATACCTACTAGCTCTGACTATACCCACTATCTCTGACTATACCTACTAGCTCTGACTATACCCACTATCTCTGACTATACCTACTAGCTCTGACTATACCCACTATCTCTGACTATACCCACTATCTCTGACTATACCTACTATCTCTGACTATACCTACTAGCTCTGACTATACCTACTAGCTCTGACTATACCCACTATCTCTGACTATACCTACTAGCTCTGACTATACCTACTAGTTCTGACTATACCTACTAGCTCTGACTATACCCACTATCTCTGACTATACCTACTAGCTCTGACTATACCTACTAGCTCTGACTATACATACTATCTCTGACTATACCTACTAGCTCTGACTATACCTACTAGCTCTGACTATACCTACTAGCTCTGACTATACCTACTAGCTCTGACTATACCTACTATCTCTGACTATACCTACTAGCTCTGACTATACCTACTAGCTCTGACTATACCTACTAGCTCCGACTATACCCACTATCTTTGACTATACCTTCTAGCTCTGACTATACCCACTATCTTTGACTATACCTTCTAGCTCTGACTATACCTACTAGCTCCGACTATACCCACTATCTTTGACTATACCTACTAGCTCTGACTATACCTACTAGCTCTGACTATACCTACTAGCTCTGACTATACATACTATCTCTGACTATACCTACTAGCTCTGACTATCCCCACTATCTCTGACTATACCTACTAGCTCTGACTATACCTACTAGCTCTGACTATACCTACTAGCTCCGACTATACCCACTAGCTCTGACTATACCTACTAGCTCTGACATTACCTACTATCTCTGACTATACCTACTATCTCTGACTATACCTACTATCTCTGACTATACCTACTATCTCTGACTATACCTACTATCTCTGACTATACCCACTAGCTCTGACTATACCTACTATCTCTGACTATACCTACTAGCTCTGACTATACCTACTATCTCTGACTATACCTACTTTCTCTGACTATACCTACTACCTCTGACTATACCTACTACCTCTGACTATACCTTCTAGCTCTGACTATACCCACTATCTCTGACTATACCTACTACCTCTGACTATACCTACTAGCTCTGACTATACCTACTAGCTCTGACTATACCCACTATCTCTGACTATACCTACTAGCTCTGACTATACCTACTATCTCTGACTATACCTACTATCTCTGACTATACCTACTATCTCTGACTATACCTACTAGATCTGACTATACCTACTAGCTCTGACTATACCCACTATCTCTGACTATACCTACTAGCTCTGACTATACATACTATCTCTGACTATACCTACTAGCTCTGACTATACCTACTAGCTCTGACTATACCTAGTAGCTCTGACTATACCTACTATCTCTGACTATACCTACTATCTCTGAATATACCTACTAGCTCTGACTATACCCACTAGCTCTGACTATACCTACTATCTCTGACTATACCCACTAGCTCTGACTATACCTACTAGCTCTGACTATCCCCACTATCTCTGACTATACCTACTATCTCTGACTATACCTACTAGCTCTGACTATACCTACTATCTCTGACTATACCTACTAGCTCTGACTATACCTACTAGCTCTGACTATACCTACTAGCTCCGACTATACCCACTATCTCTGACTATACCTTCTAGCTCTGACTATACCCACTATCTCTGACTATACCTACTAGCTCTGACTATACCTACTAGCTCTTACTATACCTACTAGCTCTGACTATACCCACTATCTCTGACTATACCTACTAGCTCTGACTATACCTACTATCTCTGACTATACCTACTAGCTCTGACTATACCTACTAGCTCTGACTATACATACTATCTCTGACTATACCTACTAGCTCTGACTATACCTACTAGATCTGACTATACCTACTAGCTCTGACTATACATACTATCTCTGACTATACCTACTAGCTCTGACTATCCCCACTATCTCTGACTATACCTACTAGCTCTGACTATACCTACTAGCTCTGACTATACCTACTGGCTCCGACTATACCCACTAGCTCTGACTATACCTACTATCTCTGACATTACCTACTATCTCTGACTATACCTACTATCTCTGACTATACCTACTATCTCTGACTATACCTACTATCTCTGACTATACCCACTATCTCTGACTATACCTACTAGCTCTGACTATACCTACTATCTCCGACTATACATACTAGCTCTGACTATACATACTATCTCTGACTATACATACTATCTCTGACTATACCCACTATCTCTGACTATACATACTATCTCTGACTATACATACTATCTCTGACTATACCTACTAGCTCTGACTATACCTAGTAGCTCTGACTATACCTACTATCTCTGACTATACCTACTATCTCTGAATATACCTACTATCTCTGACTATACCCACTAGCTCTGACTATACCTACTATCTCTGACTATACCCACTAGCTCTGACTATACCTACTAGCTCTGACTATCCCCACTATCTCTGACTATACCTACTAGCTCTGACTATACCTACTAGCTCTGACTATACCTACTATCTCTGACTATACCCACTATCTCTGACTATACATACTATCTCTGACTATACCTACTAGCTCTGACTATACCCACTAGCTCTGACTATACCCACTATCTCTGACTATACATACTATCTCTGACTATACCTACTAGCTCTGACTATACCCACTAGCTCTGACTATACCTACTAGCTCTGACTATACCTACTATCTCTGACTATACCTACTATCTCTGACTATACCCACTAGCTCTGACTATACCTACTATCTCTGACTATACCTACTAGCTCTGACTATACCTACTATCTCTGACTATACCTACTTTCTCTGACTATACCTACTACCTCTGACTATACCTACTACCTCTGACTATACCTTCTAGCTCTGACTATACCCACTATCTCTGACTATACCTACTACCTCTGACTATACCTACTAGCTCTGACTATACCTACTAGCTCTGACTATACCCACTATCTCTGACTATACCTACTAGCTCTGACTATACCTACTATCTCTGACTATACCTACTATCTCTGACTATACCTACTATCTCTGACTATACCTACTAGATCTGACTATACCTACTAGCTCTGACTATACCCACTATCTCTGACTATACCTACTAGCTCTGACTATACCCACTATCTCTGACTATACCTACTAGCTCTGACTATACCCACTATCTCTGACTATACCCACTATCTCTGACTATACCTACTATCTCTGACTATACCTACTAGCTCTGACTATACCTACTAGCTCTGACTATACCCACTATCTCTGACTATACCTACTAGCTCTGACTATACCTACTAGTTCTGACTATACCTACTAGCTCTGACTATACCCACTATCTCTGACTATACCTACTAGCTCTGACTATACCTACTAGCTCTGACTATACATACTAGCTCTGACTATACATACTAGCTCTGACTATACCTACTAGCTCTGACTATACATACTATCTCTGACTATACCTACTAGCTCTGACTATCCCCACTATCTCTGACTATACCTACTAGCTCTGACTATACCTACTAGCTCTGACTATACCTACTAGCTCCGACTATACCCACTAGCTCTGACTATACCTACTATCTCTGACATTACCTACTATCTCTGACTATACCTACTATCTCTGACTATACCTACTATCTCTGACTATACCTACTATCTCTGACTATACCCACTATCTCTGACTATACCTATTAGCTCTGACTATACCTACTATCTCCGACTATACATACTAGCTCTGACTATACATACTATCTCTGACTATACATACTATCTCTGACTATACCCACTATCTCTGACTATACATACTATCTCTGACTATACCTACTAGCTCTGACTATACCTAGTAGCTCTGACTATACCTACTATCTCTGACTATACCTACTATCTCTGAATATACCTACTAGCTCTGACTATACCCACTAGCTCCAACTATACCTACTATCTCTGACTATACCCACTAGCTCTGACTATACCTACTAGCTCTGACTATCCCCACTATCTCTGACTATACCTACTATCTCTGACTATACCTACTAGCTCTGACTATACCTACTATCTCTGACTATACCTACTAGCTCTGACTATACCTACTAGCTCCGACTATACCCACTATCTCTGACTATACCTTCTAGCTCTGACTATACCCACTATCTCTGACTATACCTACTAGCTCTGACTATACCTACTAGCTCTGACTATACCTACTAGCTCTGACTATACCCACTATCTCTGACTATACCTACTAGCTCTGACTATACCTACTATCTCTGACTATACCTACTAGCTCTGACTATACCTACTAGCTCTGACTATACATACTATCTCTGACTATACCTACTAGCTCTGACTATACCTACTAGATCTGACTATACCTACTAGCTCTGACTATACATACTATCTCTGACTATACCTACTAGCTCTGACTATCCCCACTATCTCTGACTATACCTACTAGCTCTGACTATACCTACTAGCTCTGACTATACCTACTGGCTCCGACTATACCCACTAGCTCTGACTATACCTACTATCTCTGACATTACCTACTATCTCTGACTATACCTACTTTCTCTGACTATACCTACTATCTCTGACTATACCTACTATCTCTGACTATACCCACTATCTCTGACTATACCTACTAGCTCTGACTATACCTACTATCTCCGACTATACATACTAGCTCTGACTATACATACTATCTCTGACTATACATACTATCTCTGACTATACCCACTATCTCTGACTATACATACTATCTCTGACTATACATACTATCTCTGACTATACCTACTAGCTCTGACTATACCTAGTAGCTCTGACTATACCTACTATCTCTGACTATACCTACTATCTCTGAATATACCTACTATCTCTGACTATACCCACTAGCTCTGACTATACCTACTATCTCTGACTATACCCACTAGCTCTGACTATACCTACTAGCTCTGACTATCCCCACTATCTCTGACTATACCTACTAGCTCTGACTATACCTACTAGCTCTGACTATACCTACTATCTCTGACTATACCCACTATCTCTGACTATACATACTATCTCTGACTATACCTACTAGCTCTGACTATACCCACTAGCTCTGACTATACCCACTATCTCTGACTATACATACTATCTCTGACTATACCTACTAGCTCTGACTATACCCACTAGCTCTGACTATACCTACTAGCTCTGACTATACCTACTATCTCTGACTATACCTACTATCTCTGACTATACCCACTAGCTCTGACTATACCTACTATCTCTGACTATACCTACTAGCTCTGACTATACCTACTATCTCTGACTATACCTACTTTCTCTGACTATACCTACTACCTCTGACTATACCTACTACCTCTGACTATACCTTCTAGCTCTGACTATACCCACTATCTCTGACTATACCTACTACCTCTGACTATACCTACTAGCTCTGACTATACCTACTAGCTCTGACTATACCCACTATCTCTGACTATACCTACTAGCTCTGACTATACCTACTATCTCTGACTATACCTACTATCTCTGACTATACCTACTATCTCTGACTATACCTACTAGATCTGACTATACCTACTAGCTCTGACTATACCCACTATCTCTGACTATACCTACTAGCTCTGACTATACCCACTATCTCTGACTATACCTACTAGCTCTGACTATACCCACTATCTCTGACTATACCCACTATCTCTGACTATACCTACTATCTCTGACTATACCTACTAGCTCTGACTATACCTACTAGCTCTGACTATACCCACTATCTCTGACTATACCTACTAGCTCTGACTATACCTACTAGTTCTGACTATACCTACTAGCTCTGACTATACCCACTATCTCTGACTATACCTACTAGCTCTGACTATACCTACTAGCTCTGACTATACATACTATCTCTGACTATACCTACTAGCTCTGACTATACCTACTAGCTCTGACTATACCTACTAGCTCTGACTATACCTACTAGCTCTGACTATACCTACTATCTCTGACTATACCTACTAGCTCTGACTATACCTACTAGCTCTGACTATACCTACTAGCTCCGACTATACCCACTATCTTTGACTATACCTTCTAGCTCTGCCTATACCCACTATCTTTGTCTATACCTTCTAGCTCTGACTATACCTACTAGCTCCGACTATACCCACTATCTTTGACTATACCTACTAGCTCTGACTATACCTACTAGCTCTGACTATACCTACTAGCTCTGACTATACATACTATCTCTGACTATACCTACTAGCTCTGACTATCCCCACTATCTCTGACTATACCTACTAGCTCTGACTATACCTACTAGCTCTGACTATACCTACTAGCTCCGACTATACCCACTAGCTCTGACTATACCTACTAGCTCTGACATTACCTACTATCTCTGACTATACCTACTATCTCTGACTATACCTACTATCTCTGACTATACCTACTATCTCTGACTATACCTACTATCTCTGACTATACCCACTAGCTCTGACTATACCTACTATCTCTGACTATACCTACTAGCTCTGACTATACCTACTATCTCTGACTATACCTACTTTCTCTGACTATACCTACTACCTCTGACTATACCTACTACCTCTGACTATACCTTCTAGCTCTGACTATACCCACTATCTCTGACTATACCTACTACCTCTGACTATACCTACTAGCTCTGACTATACCTACTAGCTCTGACTATACCCACTATCTCTGACTATACCTACTAGCTCTGACTATACCTACTATCTCTGACTATACCTACTATCTCTGACTATACCTACTATCTCTGACTATACCTACTAGATCTGACTATACCTACTAGCTCTGACTATACCCACTATCTCTGACTATACCTACTATCTCTGACTATACCTACTAGCTCTGACTATACCTACTATCTCTGACTATACCTACTAGCTCTGACTATACCTACTAGCTCCGACTATACCCACTATCTCTGACTATACCTTCTAGCTCTGACTATACCCACTATCTCTGACTATACCTACTAGCTCTGACTATACCTACTAGCTCTGACTATACCTACTAGCTCTGACTATACCCACTATCTCTGACTATACCTACTAGCTCTGACTATACCTACTATCTCTGACTATACCTACTAGCTCTGACTATACCTACTAGCTCTGACTATACATACTATCTCTGACTATACCTACTAGCTCTGACTATACCTACTAGATCTGACTATACCTACTAGCTCTGACTATACATACTATCTCTGACTATACCTACTAGCTCTGACTATCCCCACTATCTCTGACTATACCTACTAGCTCTGACTATACCTACTAGCTCTGACTATACCTACTGGCTCCGACTATACCCACTAGCTCTGACTATACCTACTATCTCTGACATTACCTACTATCTCTGACTATACCTACTTTCTCTGACTATACCTACTATCTCTGACTATACCTACTATCTCTGACTATACCCACTATCTCTGACTATACCTACTAGCTCTGACTATACCTACTATCTCCGACTATACATACTAGCTCTGACTATACATACTATCTCTGACTATACATACTATCTCTGACTATACCCACTATCTCTGACTATACATACTATCTCTGACTATACATACTATCTCTGACTATACCTACTAGCTCTGACTATACCTAGTAGCTCTGACTATACCTACTATCTCTGACTATACCTACTATCTCTGAATATACCTACTATCTCTGACTATACCCACTAGCTCTGACTATACCTACTATCTCTGACTATACCCACTAGCTCTGACTATACCTACTAGCTCTGACTATCCCCACTATCTCTGACTATACCTACTAGCTCTGACTATACCTACTAGCTCTGACTATACCTACTATCTCTGACTATACCCACTATCTCTGACTATACATACTATCTCTGACTATACCTACTAGCTCTGACTATACCCACTAGCTCTGACTATACCCACTATCTCTGACTATACATACTATCTCTGACTATACCTACTAGCTCTGACTATACCCACTAGCTCTGACTATACCTACTAGCTCTGACTATACCTACTATCTCTGACTATACCTACTATCTCTGACTATACCCACTAGCTCTGACTATACCTACTATCTCTGACTATACCTACTAGCTCTGACTATACCTACTATCTCTGACTATACCTACTTTCTCTGACTATACCTACTACCTCTGACTATACCTACTACCTCTGACTATACCTTCTAGCTCTGACTATACCCACTATCTCTGACTATACCTACTACCTCTGACTATACCTACTAGCTCTGACTATACCTACTAGCTCTGACTATACCCACTATCTCTGACTATACCTACTAGCTCTGACTATACCTACTATCTCTGACTATACCTACTATCTCTGACTATACCTACTATCTCTGACTATACCTACTAGATCTGACTATACCTACTAGCTCTGACTATACCCACTATCTCTGACTATACCTACTAGCTCTGACTATACCCACTATCTCTGACTATACCTACTAGCTCTGACTATACCCACTATCTCTGACTATACCCACTATCTCTGACTATACCTACTATCTCTGACTATACCTACTAGCTCTGACTATACCTACTAGCTCTGACTATACCCACTATCTCTGACTATACCTACTAGCTCTGACTATACCTACTAGTTCTGACTATACCTACTAGCTCTGACTATACCCACTATCTCTGACTATACCTACTAGCTCTGACTATACCTACTAGCTCTGACTATACATACTATCTCTGACTATACCTACTAGCTCTGACTATACCTACTAGCTCTGACTATACCTACTAGCTCTGACTATACCTACTAGCTCTGACTATACCTACTATCTCTGACTATACCTACTAGCTCTGACTATACCTACTAGCTCTGACTATACCTACTAGCTCCGACTATACCCACTATCTTTGACTATACCTTCTAGCTCTGCCTATACCCACTATCTTTGTCTATACCTTCTAGCTCTGACTATACCTACTAGCTCCGACTATACCCACTATCTTTGACTATACCTACTAGCTCTGACTATACCTACTAGCTCTGACTATACCTACTAGCTCTGACTATACATACTATCTCTGACTATACCTACTAGCTCTGACTATCCCCACTATCTCTGACTATACCTACTAGCTCTGACTATACCTACTAGCTCTGACTATACCTACTAGCTCCGACTATACCCACTAGCTCTGACTATACCTACTAGCTCTGACATTACCTACTATCTCTGACTATACCTACTATCTCTGACTATACCTACTATCTCTGACTATACCTACTATCTCTGACTATACCTACTATCTCTGACTATACCCACTAGCTCTGACTATACCTACTATCTCTGACTATACCTACTAGCTCTGACTATACCTACTATCTCTGACTATACCTACTTTCTCTGACTATACCTACTACCTCTGACTATACCTACTACCTCTGACTATACCTTCTAGCTCTGACTATACCCACTATCTCTGACTATACCTACTACCTCTGACTATACCTACTAGCTCTGACTATACCTACTAGCTCTGACTATACCCACTATCTCTGACTATACCTACTAGCTCTGACTATACCTACTATCTCTGACTATACCTACTATCTCTGACTATACCTACTATCTCTGACTATACCTACTAGATCTGACTATACCTACTAGCTCTGACTATACCCACTATCTCTGACTATACCTACTAGCTCTGACTATACATACTATCTCTGACTATACCTACTAGCTCTGACTATACCTACTAGCTCTGACTATACCTACTAGCTCTGACTATACCTACTAGCTCTGACTATACCTACTATCTCTGACTATACCTACTAGCTCTGACTATACCTACTAGCTCTGACTATACCTACTAGCTCCGACTATACCCACTATCTTTGACTATACCTTCTAGCTCTGACTATACCCACTATCTTTGACTATACCTTCTAGCTCTGACTATACCTACTAGCTCCGACTATACCCACTATCTTTGACTATACCTACTAGCTCTGACTATACCTACTAGCTCTGACTATACCTACTAGCTCTGACTATACATACTATCTCTGACTATACCTACTAGCTCTGACTATCCCCACTATCTCTGACTATACTTACTAGCTCTGACTATACCTACTAGCTCTGACTATACCTACTAGCTCCGACTATACCCACTAGCTCTGACTATACCTACTATCTCTGACATTACCTACTATCTCTGACTATACCTACTATCTCTGACTATACCTACTATCTCTGACTATACCTACTATCTCTGACTATACCCACTATCTCTGACTATACCTATTAGCTCTGACTATACCTACTATCTCCGACTATACATACTAGCTCTGACTATACATACTATCTCTGACTATACATACTATCTCTGACTATACCCACTATCTCTGACTATACATACTATCTCTGACTATACATACTATCTCTGACTATACCTACTAGCTCTGACTATACCTAGTAGCTCTGACTATACCTACTATCTCTGAATATACCTACTATCTCTGAATATACCTACTAGCTCTGACTATACCCACTAGCTCTGACTATACCTACTATCTCTGACTATACCCACTAGCTCTGACTATACCTACTAGCTCTGACTATCCCCACTATCTCTGACTATACCTACTATCTCTGACTATACCTACTAGCTCTGACTATACCTACTATCTCTGACTATACCTACTAGCTCTGACTATACCTACTAGCTCTGACTATACCTACTAGCTCCGACTATACCCACTATCTCTGACTATACCTTCTAGCTCTGACTATACCCACTATCTCTGACTATACCTACTAGCTCTGACTATACCTACTAGCTCTGACTATACCCACTATCTCTGACTATACCTACTAGCTCTGACTATACCTACTATCTCTGACTATACCTACTAGCTCTGACTATACCTACTAGCTCTGACTATACATACTATCTCTGACTATACCTACTAGCTCTGACTATACCTACTAGATCTGACTATACCTACTAGCTCTGACTATACATACTATCTCTGACTATACCTACTAGCTCTGACTATCCCCACTATCTCTGACTATACCTACTAGCTCTGACTATACCTACTAGCTCTGACTATACCTACTGGCTCCGACTATACCCACTAGCTCTGACTATACCTACTATCTCTGACATTACCTACTATCTCTGACTATACCTACTATCTCTGACTATACCTACTATCTCTGACTATACCTACTATCTCTGACTATACCCACTATCTCTGACTATACCTACTAGCTCTGACTATACCTACTATCTCCGACTATACATACTAGCTCTGACTATACATACTATCTCTGACTATACATACTATCTCTGACTATACCCACTATCTCTGACTATACATACTATCTCTGACTATACATACTATCTCTGACTATACCTACTAGCTCTGACTATACCTAGTAGCTCTGACTATACCTACTATCTCTGACTATACCTACTATCTCTGAATATACCTACTATCTCTGACTATACCCACTAGCTCTGACTATACCTACTTTCTCTGACTATACCCACTAGCTCTGACTATACCTACTAGCTCTGACTATCCCCACTATCTCTGACTATACCTACTAGCTCTGACTATACCTACTAGCTCTGACTATACCTACTAGCTCTGACTATACCTACTATCTCTGACTATACCCACTATCTCTGACTATACATACTATCTCTGACTATACCTACTAGCTCTGACTATACCCACTAGCTCTGACTATACCCACTATCTCTGACTATACATACTATCTCTGACTATACCTACTAGCTCTGACTATACCCACTAGCTCTGACTATACCTACTAGCTCTGACTATACCTACTATCTCTGACTATACCTACTATCTCTGACTATACCCACTAGCTCTGACTATACCTACTATCTCTGACTATACCTACTAGCTCTGACTATACCTACTATCTCTGACTATACCTACTTTCTCTGACTATACCTACTACCTCTGACTATACCTACTACCTCTGACTATACCTTCTAGCTCTGACTATACCCACTATCTCTGACTATACCTACTACCTCTGACTATACCTACTAGCTCTGACTATACCTACTAGCTCTGACTATACCCACTATCTCTGACTATACCTACTAGCTCTGACTATACCTACTATCTCTGACTATACCTACTATCTCTGACTATACCTACTATCTCTGACTATACCTACTAGATCTGACTATACCTACTAGCTCTGACTATACCCACTATCTCTGACTATACCTACTAGCTCTGACTATACCCACTATCTCTGACTATACCTACTAGCTCTGACTATACCCACTATCTCTGACTATACCCACTATCTCTGACTATACCTACTATCTCTGACTATACCTACTAGCTCTGACTATACCTACTAGCTCTGACTATACCCACTATCTCTGACTATACCTACTAGCTCTGACTATACCTACTAGTTCTGACTATACCTACTAGCTCTGACTATACCCACTATCTCTGACTATACCTACTAGCTCTGACTATACCTACTAGCTCTGACTATACATACTATCTCTGACTATACCTACTAGCTCTGACTATACCTACTAGCTCTGACTATACCTACTAGCTCTGACTATACCTACTAGCTCTGACTATACCTACTATCTCTGACTATACCTACTAGCTCTGACTATACCTACTAGCTCTGACTATACCTACTAGCTCCGACTATACCCACTATCTTTGACTATACCTTCTAGCTCTGACTATACCCACTATCTTTGACTATACCTTCTAGCTCTGACTATACCTACTAGCTCCGACTATACCCACTATCTTTGACTATACCTACTAGCTCTGACTATACCTACTAGCTCTGACTATACCTACTAGCTCTGACTATACATACTATCTCTGACTATACCTACTAGCTCTGACTATCCCCACTATCTCTGACTATACCTACTAGCTCTGACTATACCTACTAGCTCTGACTATACCTACTAGCTCCGACTATACCCACTAGCTCTGACTATACCTACTAGCTCTGACATTACCTACTATCTCTGACTATACCTACTATCTCTGACTATACCTACTATCTCTGACTATACCTACTATCTCTGACTATACCCACTATCTCTGACTATACCTATTAGCTCTGACTATACCTACTATCTCCGACTATACATACTAGCTCTGACTATACATACTATCTCTGACTATACATACTATCTCTGACTATACCCACTATCTCTGACTATACATACTATCTCTGACTATACATACTATCTCTGACTATACCTACTAGCTCTGACTATACCTAGTAGCTCTGACTATACCTACTATCTCTGACTATACCTACTATCTCTGAATATACCTACTATCTCTGACTATACCCACTAGCTCTGACTATACCTACTAGCTCTGACTATCCCCACTATCTCTGACTATACCTACTAGCTCTGACTATACCTACTAGCTCTGACTATACCTACTATCTCTGACTATACCCACTATCTCTGACTATACATACTATCTCTGACTATACCTACTAGCTCTGACTATACCCACTAGCTCTGACTATACCCACTATCTCTGACTATACATACTATCTCTGACTATACCTACGAGCTCTGACTATACCCACTAGCTCTGACTATACCTACTAACTCTGACTATACCTACTATCTCTGACTATACCCACTAGCTCTGACTATACATACTATCTCTGACTATACCTACTAGCTCTGACTATACCTACTATCTCTGACTATACCTACTATCTCTGACTGTACCTAATAGCTCTGAATATACCTACTAGCTCTGACTATGCCTACTAGCTCTGACTATACCTACTATCTCTGACTATACCCACTATCTCTGACTATACCTACTATCTCTGACTATACCTACTAGCTCTGACTATACCCACTAGCTCTGACTATACCCACTATCTCTGACTATACATACTATCTCTGACTATACCTACTAGCTCTGACTATACCCACTATCTCTGACTATACATACTATCACTGACTATACCTACTAGCTCTGACTATACCCACTAGCTCTGACTATACCTACTATCTCTGACTATACCCGCTATCTCTGACTTTACCTACTATCTCTGACTATACCCACTAGCTCTGACTATACCTACTATCTCTGACTATACCTACTAGCTCTGACTATACCTACTATCTCTGACTATACCTACTATCTCTGACTATACCTACTACCTCTGACTATACCTACTACCTCTGACTATACCTTCTAGCTCTGACTATACCCACTATCTCTGACTATACCTACTAGCTCTGACTATACCTACTCTCTCTGACTATACCTACTATCTCTGACTATACCTACTATCTCTGACTATACCTACTAGATCTGACTATACCTACTAGCTCTGACTATACCCACTATCTCTGACTATACCTACTAGCTCTGACTATACCCACTATCTCTGACTATACCTACTAGCTCTGACTATACATACTATCTCTGACTATACCTACTAGCTCTGACTATACCTACTATCCCTGACTATACCTACTAGCTCTGACTATACCTACTAGCTCTGACTATACCCACTATCTCTGACTATACCTACTAGCTCTGACTATACCTACTAGTTCTGACTATACCTACTAGCTCTGACTATACCTACTATCTCTGACTGTACCTACTAGCTCTGACTATACCTACTAGCTCTGACTATGCCTACTAGCTCTGACTATACCTACTATCTCTGACTATACCCACTATCTCTGACTATACATACTATCTCTGACTATACCTACTAGCTCTGACTATACCCACTAGCTCTGACTATACCCACTATCTCTGACTATACCTACTATCTCTGACTATACCTACTATCTCTGACTATACCTACTAGCTCTGACTATACCCACTAGCTCTGACTATACCCACTATCTCTGACTATACATACTATCTCTGACTATACCTACTAGCTCTGACTATACCCACTATCTCTGACTATACATACTATCTCTGACTATACCTAATAGCTCTGACTATACCTACTAGCTCTGACTATACCCACTAGCTCTGACTATACCTACTATCTCTGACTATACCCGCTATCTCTGACTTTACCTACTATCTCTGACTATACCCACTAGCTCTGACTATACCTACTATCTCTGACTATACCTACTAGCTCTGACTATACCTACTATCTCTGACTATACCTACTATCTCTGACTATACCTACTACCTCTGACTATACCTACTACCTCTGACTATACCTTCTAGCTCTGACTATACCCACTATCTCTGACTATACCTACTACCTCTGGCTATACCTACTAGCTCTGACTATACCTACTAGCTCTGACTATACCTACTAGCTCTGACTATACCTACTATCTCTGACTGTACCTACTAGCTCTGACTATACCTACTAGCTCTGACTATGCCTACTAGCTCTGACTATACCTACTATCTCTGACTATAACCACTATCTCTGACTATACATACTATCTCTGACTATACCTACTAGCTCTGACTATACCCACTAGCTCTGACTATACCCACTATCTCTGACTATACCTACTATCTCTGACTATACCCACTAGCTCTGACTATACCCACTATCTCTGACTATACATACTATCTCTGACTATACCTACTAGCTCTGACTATACCCACTATCTCTGACTATACATACTATCTCTGACTATACCTACTAGCTCTGACTATACCCACTAGCTCTGACTATACCTACTATCTCTGACTATACCCGCTATCTCTGACTTTACCTACTATCTCTGACTATACCCACTAGCTCTGACTATACCTACTATCTCTGACTATACCTACTAGCTCTGACTATACCTACTATCTCTGACTATACCTACTATCTCTGACTATACCTACTACCTCTGACTCTACCTACTACCTCTGACTATACCTTCTAGCTCTGACTATACCCACTATCTCTGACTATACCTACTACCTCTGGCTATACCTACTAGCTCTGACTATACCTACTAGCTCTGACTATACCCACTATCTCTGACTATACCTACTAGCTCTGACTATACCTACTATCTCTGACTATACCTACTATCTCTGACTATACCTACTATCTCTGACTATACCTACTAGATCTGACTATACCTACTAGCTCTGACTATACCCACTATCTCTGACTATACCTACTAGCTCTGACTATACCCACTATCTCTGACTATACCTACTGGCTCTGACTATACCCACTATCTCTGACTATACCCACTATCTCTGACTATACCTACTAGCTCTGACTATACCTACTAGCTCTGACTATACCTACTAGCTCTGACTATACCCACTATCTCTGACTATACCTACTAGCTCTGACTATACCTACTAGTTCTGACTATACCTACTAGCTCTGACTATACCCACTATCTCTGACTATACCTACTAGCTCTGACTATACCTACTAGCTCTGACTATACATACTATCTCTGACTATACCTACTAGCTCTGACTATACCTACTAGCTCTGACTATACCTACTAGCTCTGACTATACATACTATCTCTGACTATACCTACTAGCTCTGACTATCCCCACTATCTCTGACTATACCTACTAGCTCTGACTATACCTACTAGCTCTGACTATACCTACTAGCTCCGACTATACCCACTAGCTCTGACTATACCTACTAGCTCTGACTATACCTACTATCTCTGACTATACCTACTATCTCTGACTATACCTACTATCTCTGACTATACCCACTATCTCTGACTATACCTACTAGCTCTGACTATACCTACTCTCTCCGACTATACATACTAGCTCTGACTATACATACTATCTCTGACTATACATACTATCTCTGACTATACCCACTATCTCTGACTATACATACTATCTCTGACTATACCTACTATCTCTGACTGTACCTACTAGCTCTGACTATACCTACTAGCTCTGACTATGCCTACTAGCTCTGACTATACCTACTATCTCTGACTATACCCACTATCTCTGACTATACATACTATCTCTGACTATACCTACTAGCTCTGACTATACCCACTAGCTCTGACTATACCCACTATCTCTGACTATACCTACTATCTCTGAATATACCTACTAGCTCTGACTATACCCACTAGCTCTGACTATACCCACTATCTCTGACTATACATACTATCTCTGACTATACCTACTAGCTCTGACTATACCCACTATCTCTGACTATACATACTATCTCTGACTATACCTACTAGCTCTGACTATACCCACTAGCTCTGACTATACCTACTATCTCTGACTATACCCACTATCTCTGACTTTACCTACTATCTCTGACTATACCCACTAGCTCTGACTATACCTACTATCTCTGACTATACCTACTAGCTCTGACTATACCTACTATCTCTGACTATACCTACTATCTCTGACTATACCTACTACCTCTGACTATACCTACTACCTCTGACTATACCTTCTAGCTCTGACTATACCCACTATCTCTGACTATACCTACTACCTCTGACTATACCTACTAGCTCTGACTATACCTACTAGCTCTGACTATACCCACTATCTCTGACTATACCTACTAGCTCTGACTATACCTACTATCTCTGACTTTACCTACTATCTCTGACTATACCCACTAGCTCTGACTATACCTACTATCTCTGACTATACCCACTATCTCTGACTATACATACTATCTCTGACTATACCTACTAGCTCTGACTATACCTACTACCTCTGACTATACCCACTATCTCTGACTATACCTACTATCTCTGAATATACCTACTAGCTCTGACTATACCCACTAGCTCTGACTATACCCACTATCTCTGACTATACCTACTAGCTCTGACTATACCTACTATCTCTGACTTTACCTACTATCTCTGACTATACCCACTAGCTCTGACTATACCTACTATCTCTGACTATACCTACTAGCTCTGACTATACCTACTATCTCTGACTATACCTACTATCTCTGACTATACCTACTACCTCTGACTATACCTACTACCTCTGACTATACCTTCTAGCTCTGACTATACCCACTATCTCTGACTATACCTACTACCTCTGGCTATACCTACTAGCTCTGACTATACCTACTAGCTCTGACTATACCTACTAGCTCTGACTATACCTACTATCTCTGACTGTACCTACTAGCTCTGACTATACCTACTAGCTCTGACTATGCCTACTAGCTCTGACTATACCTACTATCTCTGACTATAACCACTATCTCTGACTATACATACTATCTCTGACTATACCTACTAGCTCTGACTATACCCACTAGCTCTGACTATACCCACTATCTCTGACTATACCTACTATCTCTGACTATACCCACTAGCTCTGACTATACCCACTATCTCTGACTATACATACTATCTCTGACTATACCTACTAGCTCTGACTATACCCACTATCTCTGACTATACATACTATCTCTGACTATACCTAATAGCTCTGACTATACCCACTAGCTCTGACTATACCTACTATCTCTGACTATACCCGCTATCTCTGACTTTACCTACTATCTCTGACTATACCCACTAGCTCTGACTATACCTACTATCTCTGACTATACCTACTAGCTCTGACTATACCTACTATCTCTGACTATACCTACTATCTCTGACTATACCTACTACCTCTGACTATACCTACTACCTCTGACTATACCTTCTAGCTCTGACTATACCTACTAGATCTGACTATACCTACTAGCTCTGACTATACCCACTATCTCTGACTATACCTACTAGCTCTGACTATACCCACTATCTCTGACTATACCTACTGGCTCTGACTATACCCACTATCTCTGACTATACCCACTATCTCTGACTATACCTACTAGCTCTGACTATACCTACTAGCTCTGACTATACCTACTAGCTCTGACTATACCCACTATCTCTGACTATACCTACTAGCTCTGACTATACCTACTAGTTCTGACTATACCTACTAGCTCTGACTATACCCACTATCTCTGACTATACCTACTAGCTCTGACTATACCTACTATCTCTGACTTTACCTACTATCTCTGACTATACCCACTAGCTCTGACTATACCTACTATCTCTGACTATACCTACTAGCTCTGACTATACCTACTATCTCTGACTATACCTACTAGCTCTGACTATACCTACTATCTCTGACTATACCTACTATCTCTGACTATACCTACTACCTCTGACTATACCTACTACCTCTGACTATACCTTCTAGCTCTGACTATACCCACTATCTCTGACTATACCTACTACCTCTGACTATACCTACTAGCTCTGACTATACCTACTAGCTCTGACTATACCCACTATCTCTGACTATACCTACTAGCTCTGACTATACCTACTATCTCTGACTTTACCTACTATCTCTGACTATACCCACTAGCTCTGACTATACCTACTATCTCTGACTATACCTACTAGCTCTGACTATACCTACTATCTCTGACTATACCTACTATCTCTGACTATACCTACTACCTCTGACTATACCTACTACCTCTGACTATACCTTCTAGCTCTGACTATACCCACTATCTCTGACTATACCTACTACCTCTGGCTATACCTACTAGCTCTGACTATACCTACTAGCTCTGACTATACCTACTAGCTCTGACTATACCTACTATCTCTGACTGTACCTACTAGCTCTGACTATACCTACTAGCTCTGACTATGCCTACTAGCTCTGACTATACCTACTATCTCTGACTATAACCACTATCTCTGACTATACATACTATCTCTGACTATACCTACTAGCTCTGACTATACCCACTAGCTCTGACTATACCCACTATCTCTGACTATACCTACTATCTCTGACTATACCCACTAGCTCTGACTATACCCACTATCTCTGACTATACATACTATCTCTGACTATACCTACTAGCTCTGACTATACCCACTATCTCTGACTATACATACTATCTCTGACTATACCTAATAGCTCTGACTATACCCACTAGCTCTGACTATACCTACTATCTCTGACTATACCCGCTATCTCTGACTTTACCTACTATCTCTGACTATACCCACTAGCTCTGACTATACCTACTATCTCTGACTATACCTACTAGCTCTGACTATACCTACTATCTCTGACTATACCTACTATCTCTGACTATACCTACTACCTCTGACTATACCTACTACCTCTGACTATACCTTCTAGCTCTGACTATACCTACTAGATCTGACTATACCTACTAGCTCTGACTATACCCACTATCTCTGACTATACCTACTAGCTCTGACTATACCCACTATCTCTGACTATACCTACTGGCTCTGACTATACCCACTATCTCTGACTATACCCACTATCTCTGACTATACCTACTAGCTCTGACTATACCTACTAGCTCTGACTATACCTACTAGCTCTGACTATACCCACTATCTCTGACTATACCTACTAGCTCTGACTATACCTACTAGCTCTGACTATACATACTATCTCTGACTATACCTACTAGCTCTGACTATACCTACTAGCTCTGACTATACCTACTAGCTCTGACTATACATACTATCTCTGACTATACCTACTAGCTCTGACTATCCCCACTATCTCTGACTATACCTACTAGCTCTGACTATACCTACTAGCTCTGACTATACCTACTAGCTCCGACTATACCCACTAGCTCTGACTATACCTACTAGCTCTGACTATACCTACTATCTCTGACTATACCTACTATCTCTGACTATACCTACTATCTCTGACTATACCCACTATCTCTGACTATACCTACTAGCTCTGACTATACCTACTATCTCCGACTATACATACTAGCTCTGACTATACATACTATCTCTGACTATACATACTATCTCTGACTATACCCACTATCTCTGACTATACATACTATCTCTGACTATACCTACTATCTCTGACTGTACCTACTAGCTCTGACTATACCTACTAGCTCTGACTATGCCTACTAGCTCTGACTATACCTACTATCTCTGACTATACCCACTATCTCTGACTATACATACTATCTCTGACTATACCTACTAGCTCTGACTATACCCACTAGCTCTGACTATACCCACTATCTCTGACTATACCTACTATCTCTGAATATACCTACTAGCTCTGACTATACCCACTATCTCTGACTATACATACTATCTCTGACTATACCTACTAGCTCTGACTATACCCACTAGCTCTGACTATACCTACTATCTCTGACTATACCCACTATCTCTGACTTTACCTACTATCTCTGACTATACCCACTAGCTCTGACTATACCTACTATCTCTGACTATACCTACTAGCTCTGACTATACCTACTATCTCTGACTATACCTACTATCTCTGACTATACCTACTACCTCTGACTATACCTACTACCTCTGACTATACCTTCTAGCTCTGACTATACCCACTATCTCTGACTATACCTACTACCTCTGACTATACCTACTAGCTCTGACTATACCTACTAGCTCTGACTATACCCACTATCTCTGACTATACCTACTAGCTCTGACTATACCTACTATCTCTGACTATACCTACTATCTCTGACTATACCTACTATCTCTGACTATACCTACTAGATCTGACTATACCTACTAGCTCTGACTATACCCACTATCTCTGACTATACCTACTAGCTCTGACTATACCCACTATCTCTGACTATACCTACTAGCTCTGACTATACCCACTATCTCTGACTATACCCACTATCTCTGACTATACCTACTATCTCTGACTATACCTACTAGCTCTGACTATACCTACTAGCTCTGACTATACCCACTATCTCTGACTATACCTACTAGCTCTGACTATACCTACTAGTTCTGACTATACCTACTAGCTCTGACTATACCCACTATCTCTGACTATACCTACTAGCTCTGACTATACCTACTAGCTCTGACTATACATACTATCTCTGACTATACCTACTAGCTCTGACTATACCTACTAGCTCTGACTATACCTACTAGCTCTGACTATACATACTATCTCTGACTATACCTACTAGCTCTGACTATCCCCACTATCTCTGACTATACCTACTAGCTCTGACTATACCTACTAGCTCTGACTATACCTACTAGCTCCGACTATACCCACTAGCTCTGACTATACCTACTAGCTCTGACTATACCTACTATCTCTGACTATACCTACTATCTCTGACTATACCTACTATCTCTGACTATACCCACTATCTCTGACTATACCTACTAGCTCTGACTATACCTACTATCTCCGACTATACATACTAGCTCTGACTATACATACTATCTCTGACTATACATACTATCTCTGACTATACCCACTATCTCTGACTATACATACTATCTCTGACTATACCTACTATCTCTGACTGTACCTACTAGCTCTGACTATACCTACTAGCTCTGACTATGCCTACTAGCTCTGACTATACCTACTATCTCTGACTATACCCACTAGCTCTGACTATACCTACTAGCTCTGACTATACATACTATCTCTGACTATACCTACTAGCTCTGACTATCCCCACTATCTCTGACTATACCTACTAGCTCTGACTATACCTACTAGCTCTGACTATACCTACTAGCTCCGACTATACCCACTAGCTCTGACTATACCTACTAGCTCTGACTATACCTACTATCTCTGACTATACCTACTATCTCTGACTATACCTACTATCTCTGACTATACCCACTATCTCTGACTATACCTACTAGCTCTGACTATACCTACTATCTCCGACTATACATACTAGCTCTGACTATACATACTATCTCTGACTATACATACTATCTCTGACTATACCCACTATCTCTGACTATACATACTATCTCTGACTATACCTACTATCTCTGACTGTACCTACTAGCTCTGACTATACCTACTAGCTCTGACTATGCCTACTAGCTCTGACTATACCTACTATCTCTGACTATACCCACTATCTCTGACTATACATACTATCTCTGACTATACCTACTAGCTCTGACTATACCCACTAGCTCTGACTATACCCACTATCTCTGACTATACCTACTATCTCTGAATATACCTACTAGCTCTGACTATACCCACTATCTCTGACTATACATACTATCTCTGACTATACCTACTAGCTCTGACTATACCCACTAGCTCTGACTATACCTACTATCTCTGACTATACCCACTATCTCTGACTTTACCTACTATCTCTGACTATACCCACTAGCTCTGACTATACCTACTATCTCTGACTATACCTACTAGCTCTGACTATACCTACTATCTCTGACTATACCTACTATCTCTGACTATACCTACTACCTCTGACTATACCTACTACCTCTGACTATACCTTCTAGCTCTGACTATACCCACTATCTCTGACTATACCTACTACCTCTGACTATACCTACTAGCTCTGACTATACCTACTAGCTCTGACTATACCCACTATCTCTGACTATACCTACTAGCTCTGACTATACCTACTATCTCTGACTATACCTACTATCTCTGACTATACCTACTATCTCTGACTATACCTACTAGATCTGACTATACCTACTAGCTCTGACTATACCCACTATCTCTGACTATACCTACTAGCTCTGACTATACCCACTATCTCTGACTATACCTACTAGCTCTGACTATACCCACTATCTCTGACTATACCCACTATCTCTGACTATACCTACTATCTCTGACTATACCTACTAGCTCTGACTATACCTACTAGCTCTGACTATACCCACTATCTCTGACTATACCTACTAGCTCTGACTATACCTACTAGTTCTGACTATACCTACTAGCTCTGACTATACCCACTATCTCTGACTATACCTACTAGCTCTGACTATACCTACTAGCTCTGACTATACATACTATCTCTGACTATACCTACTAGCTCTGACTATACCTACTAGCTCTGACTATACCTACTAGCTCTGACTATACATACTATCTCTGACTATACCTACTAGCTCTGACTATCCCCACTATCTCTGACTATACCTACTAGCTCTGACTATACCTACTAGCTCTGACTATACCTACTAGCTCTGACTATACCTACTAGCTCTGACTATACCTACTATCTCTGACTATACCTACTATCTCTGACTATACCTACTATCTCTGACTATACCTACTATCTCTGACTATACCCACTATCTCTGACTATACCTACTAGCTCTGACTATACCTACTATCTCCGACTATACATACTAGCTCTGACTATACATACTATCTCTGACTATACATACTATCTCTGACTATACCCACTATCTCTGACTATACATACTATCTCTGACTATACCTACTATCTCTGACTGTACCTACTAGCTCTGACTATACCTACTAGCTCTGACTATGCCTACTAGCTCTGACTATACCTACTATCTCTGACTATACCCACTATCTCTGACTATACATACTATCTCTGACTATACCTACTAGCTCTGACTATACCCACTAGCTCTGACTATACCCACTATCTCTGACTATACCTACTATCTCTGAATATACCTACTAGCTCTGACTATACCCACTAGCTCTGACTATACCCACTATCTCTGACTATACATACTATCTCTGACTATACCTACTAGCTCTGACTATACCCACTATCTCTGACTATACATACTATCTCTGACTATACCTACTAGCTCTGACTATACCCACTAGCTCTGACTATACCTACTATCTCTGACTATACCCACTATCTCTGACTTTACCTACTATCTCTGACTATACCCACTAGCTCTGACTATACCTACTATCTCTGACTATACCTACTAGCTCTGACTATACCTACTATCTCTGACTATACCTACTACCTCTGACTATACCTACTACCTCTGACTATACCTTCTAGCTCTGACTATACCCACTATCTCTGACTATACCTACTACCTCTGACTATACCTACTAGCTCTGACTATACCTACTAGCTCTGACTATACCCACTATCTCTGACTATACCTACTAGCTCTGACTATACCTACTATCTCTGACTATACCTACTATCTCTGACTATACCTACTATCTCTGACTATACCTACTAGATCTGACTATACCTACTAGCTCTGACTATACCCACTATCTCTGACTATACCTACTAGCTCTGACTATACCCACTATCTCTGACTATACCTACTAGCTCTGACTATACCCACTATCTCTGACTATACCCACTATCTCTGACTATACCTACTATCTCTGACTATACCTACTAGCTCTGACTATACCTACTAGCTCTGACTATACCCACTATCTCTGACTATACCTACTAGCTCTGACTATACCTACTAGTTCTGACTATACCTACTAGCTCTGACTATACCCACTATCTCTGACTATACCTACTAGCTCTGACTATACCTACTAGTTCTGACTATACCTACTAGCTCTGACTATACCCACTATCTCTGACTATACCTACTATCTCTGACTATACCTACTATCTCTGACTATACCTACTACCTCTGACTATACCTACTACCTCTGACTATACCTTCTAGCTCTGACTATACCCACTATCTCTGACTATACCTACTACCTCTGACTATACCTACTAGCTCTGACTATACCTACTAGCTCTGACTATACCCACTATCTCTGACTATACCTACTAGCTCTGACTATACCTACTATCTCTGACTATACTTACTATCTCTGACTATACCTACTATCTCTGACTATACCTACTAGATCTGACTATACCTACTAGCTCTGACTATACCCACTATCTCTGACTATACCTACTAGCTCTGACTATACCCACTATCTCTGACTATACCCACTATCTCTGACTATACCTACTATCTCTGACTATACCTACTAGCTCTGACTATACCTACTAGCTCTGACTATACCCACTATCTCTGACTATACCTACTAGCTCTGACTATACCTACTAGTTCTGACTATACCTACTAGCTCTGACTATACCCACTATCTCTGACTATACCTACTAGCTCTGACTATACCTACTAGCTCTGACTATACATACTATCTCTGACTATACCTACTAGCTCTGACTATACCTACTAGCTCTGACTATACCTACTAGCTCTGACTATACATACTATCTCTGACTATACCTACTAGCTCTGACTATCCCCACTATCTCTGACTATACCTACTAGCTCTGACTATACCTACTAGCTCTGACTATACCTACTAGCTCCGACTATACCCACTAGCTCTGACTATACCTACTAGCTCTGACTATACCTACTATCTCTGACTATACCTACTATCTCTGACTATACCTACTATCTCTGACTATACCTACTATCTCTGACTATACCCACTATCTCTGACTATACCTACTAGCTCTGACTATACCTACTATCTCCGACTATACATACTAGCTCTGACTATACATACTATCTCTGACTATACATACTATCTCTGACTATACCCACTATCTCTGACTATACATACTATCTCTGTCTATACCTACTATCTCTGACTGTACCTACTAGCTCTGACTATACCTACTAGCTCTGACTATGCCTACTAGCTCTGACTATACCTACTATCTCTGACTATACCCACTATCTCTGACTATACATACTATCTCTGACTATACCTAATAGCTCTGACTATACCCACTAGCTCTGACTATACCCACTATCTCTGACTATACCTACTATCTCTGAATATACCTACTAGCTCTGACTATACCCACTAGCTCTGACTATACCCACTATCTCTGACTATACATACTATCTCTGACTATACCTACTAGCTCTGACTATACCCACTATCTCTGACTATACATACTATCTCTGACTATACCTACTAGCTCTGACTATACCCACTAGCTCTGATTATACCTACTATCTCTGACTATACCCACTATCTCTGACTTTACCTACTATCTCTGACTATACCCACTAGCTCTGACTATACCTACTATCTCTGACTATACCTACTAGCTCTGACTATACCTACTAGCTCTGACTATACCTACTATCTCTGACTATACCTACTATCTCTGACTATACCTACTACCTCTGACTATACCTACTACCTCTGACTATACCTTCTAGCTCTGACTATACCCACTATCTCTGACTATACCTACTACCTCTGACTATACCTACTAGCTCTGACTATACCTACTAGCTCTGACTATACCCACTATCTCTGACTATACCTACTAGCTCTGACTATACCTACTATCTCTGACTATACCTACTATCTCTGACTATACCTACTATCTCTGACTATACCTACTAGATCTGACTATACCTACTAGCTCTGACTATACCCACTATCTCTGACTATACCTACTAGCTCTGACTATACCCACTATCTCTGACTATACCTACTAGCTCTGACTATACCCACTATCTCTGACTATACCCACTATCTCTGACTATACCTACTATCTCTGACTATACCTACTAGCTCTGACTATACCTACTAGCTCTGACTATACCCACTATCTCTGACTATACCTACTAGTTCTGACTATACCTACTAGCTCTGACTATACCCACTATCTCTGACTATACCTACTAGCTCTGACTATACCTACTAGCTCTGACTATACATACTATCTCTGACTATACCTACTAGCTCTGACTATACCTACTAGCTCTGACTATACCTACTAGCTCTGACTATACATACTATCTCTGACTATACCTACTAGCTCTGACTATCCCCACTATCTCTGACTATACCTACTAGCTCTGACTATACCTACTAGCTCTGACTATACCTACTAGCTCCGACTATACCCACTAGCTCTGACTATACCTACTAGCTCTGACTATACCTACTATCTCTGACTATACCTACTATCTCTGACTATACCTACTATCTCTGACTATACCTACTATCTCTGACTATACCCACTATCTCTGACTATACCTACTAGCTCTGACTATACCTACTATCTCCGACTATACATACTAGCTCTGACTATACATACTATCTCTGACTATACATACTATCTCTGACTATACCCACTATCTCTGACTATACATACTATCTCTGACTATACCTACTATCTCTGACTGTACCTACTAGCTCTGACTATACCTACTAGCTCTGACTATGCCTACTAGCTCTGACTATACCTACTATCTCTGACTATACCCACTATCTCTGACTATACATACTATCTCTGACTATACCTACTAGCTCTGACTATACCCACTAGCTCTGACTATACCCACTATCTCTGACTATACCTACTATCTCTGAATATACCTACTAGCTCTGACTATACCCACTAGCTCTGACTATACCCACTATCTCTGACTATACATACTATCTCTGACTATACCTACTAGCTCTGACTATACCCACTATCTCTGACTATACATACTATCTCTGACTATGCCTACTAGCTCTGACTATATCCACTAGCTCTGACTATACCTACTATCTCTGACTATACCCACTATCTCTGACTTTACCTACTATCTCTGAGTATACCCACTAGCTCTGACTATACCTACTATCTCTGACTATACCTACTAGCTCTGACTATACCTACTATCTCTGACTATACCTACTATCTCTGACTATACCTACTACCTCTGACTATACCTACTACCTCTGACTATACCTTCTAGCTCTGACTATACCCACTATCTCTGACTATACCTACTACCTCTGACTATACCTACTAGCTCTGACTATACCTACTAGCTCTGACTATACCCACTATCTCTGACTATACCTACTAGCTCTGACTATACCTACTATCTCTGACTATACCTACTATCTCTGACTATACCTACTATCTCTGACTATACCTACTAGATCTGACTATACCTACTAGCTCTGACTATACCCACTATCTCTGACTATACCTACTAGCTCTGACTATACCCACTATCTCTGACTATACCTACTAGCTCTGACTATACCCACTATCTCTGACTATACCCACTATCTCTGACTATACCTACTATCTCTGACTATACCCACTATCTCTGACTATACCTACTAGCTCTGACTATACCTACTAGTTCTGACTATACCTACTAGCTCTGACTATACCCACTATCTCTGACTATACCTACTAGCTCTGACTATACCTACTAGCTCTGACTATACATACTATCTCTGACTATACCTACTAGCTCTGACTATACATACTATCTCTGACTATACCTATTAGCTCTGACTATACCTACTAGCTCTGACTATACCTACTAGCTCTGACTATACATACTATCTCTGACTATACCTACTATCTCTGACTATACCTACTAGCTCTGACTATACCTACTAGCTCTGACTATACCTACTAGCTCCGACTATACCCACTAGCTCTGACTATACCTACTAGCTCTGACTATACCTACTATCTCTGACTATACCTACTATCTCTGACTATACCTACTATCTCTGACTATACCTACTATCTCTGACTATACCCACTATCTCTGACTATACCTACTAGCTCTGACTATACCTACTATCTCCGACTATACATACTAGCTCTGACTATACATACTATCTCTGACTATACATACTATCTCTGACTATACCCACTATCTCTGACTATACATACTATCTCTGACTATACCTACTATCTCTGACTGTACCTACTAGCTCTGACTATACCTACTAGCTCTGACTATGCCTACTAGCTCTGACTATACCTACTATCTCTGACTATACCCACTATCTCTGACTATACATACTATCTCTGACTATACCTACTAGCTCTGACTATACCCACTAGCTCTGACTATACCCACTATCTCTGACTATACCTACTATCTCTGAATATACCTACTAGCTCTGACTATACCCACTAGCTCTGACTATACCCACTATCTCTGACTATACATACTATCTCTGACTATACCTACTAGCTCTGACTATACCCACTATCTCTGACTATACATACTATCTCTGACTATACCTACTAGCTCTGACTATACCCACTAGCTCTGATTATACCTACTATCTCTGACTATACCCACTATCTCTGACTTTACCTACTATCTCTGACTATACCCACTAGCTCTGACTATACCTACTATCTCTGACTATACCTACTAGCTCTGACTATACCTACTATCTCTGACTATACCTACTATCTCTGACTATACCTACTACCTCTGACTATACCTACTACCTCTGACTATACCTTCTAGCTCTGACTATACCCACTATCTCTGACTATACCTACTACCTCTGACTATACCTACTAGCTCTGACTATACCTACTAGCTCTGACTATACCCACTATCTCTGACTATACCTACTAGCTCTGACTATACCTACTATCTCTGACTATACCTACTATCTCTGACTATACCTACTATCTCTGACTATACCTACTAGATCTGACTATACCTACTAGCTCTGACTATACCCACTATCTCTGACTATACCTACTAGCTCTGACTATACCCACTATCTCTGACTATACCTACTAGCTCTGACTATACCCACTATCTCTGACTATACCCACTATCTCTGACTATACCTACTATCTCTGACTATACCTACTAGCTCTGACTATACCTACTAGCTCTGACTATACCCACTATCTCTGACTATACCTACTAGCTCTGACTATACCTACTAGTTCTGACTATACCTACTAGCTCTGACTATACCCACTATCTCTGACTATACCTACTAGCTCTGACTATACCTACTAGTTCTGACTATACCTACTAGCTCTGACTATACCCACTATCTCTGACTATACCTACTATCTCTGACTATACCTACTATCTCTGACTATACCTACTACCTCTGACTATACCTACTACCTCTGACTATACCTTCTAGCTCTGACTATACCCACTATCTCTGACTATACCTACTACCTCTGACTATACCTACTAGCTCTGACTATACCTACTAGCTCTGACTATACCCACTATCTCTGACTATACCTACTAGCTCTGACTATACCTACTATCTCTGACTATACCTACTATCTCTGACTATACCTACTATCTCTGACTATACCTACTAGCTCTGACTATACCTACTAGCTCTGACTATACCCACTATCTCTGACTATACCTACTAGCTCTGACTATACCCACTATCTCTGACTATACCCACTATCTCTGACTATACCTACTATCTCTGACTATACCTACTAGCTCTGACTATACCTACTAGCTCTGACTATACCCACTATCTCTGACTATACCTACTAGCTCTGACTATACCTACTAGTTCTGACTATACCTACTAGCTCTGACTATACCCACTATCTCTGACTATACCTACTAGCTCTGACTATACCTACTAGCTCTGACTATACATACTATCTCTGACTATACCTACTAGCTCTGACTATACCTACTAGCTCTGACTATACCTACTAGCTCTGACTATACATACTATCTCTGACTATACCTACTAGCTCTGACTATCCCCACTATCTCTGACTATACCTACTAGCTCTGACTATACCTACTAGCTCTGACTATACCTACTAGCTCCGACTATACCCACTAGCTCTGACTATACCTACTAGCTCTGACTATACCTACTATCTCTGACTATACCTACTATCTCTGACTATACCTACTATCTCTGACTATACCTACTATCTCTGACTATACCCACTATCTCTGACTATACCTACTAGCTCTGACTATACCTACTATCTCCGACTATACATACTAGCTCTGACTATACATACTATCTCTGACTATACATACTATCTCTGACTATACCCACTATCTCTGACTATACATACTATCTCTGTCTATACCTACTATCTCTGACTGTACCTACTAGCTCTGACTATACCTACTAGCTCTGACTATGCCTACTAGCTCTGACTATACCTACTATCTCTGACTATACCCACTATCTCTGACTATACATACTATCTCTGACTATACCTAATAGCTCTGACTATACCCACTAGCTCTGACTATACCCACTATCTCTGACTATACCTACTATCTCTGAATATACCTACTAGCTCTGACTATACCCACTAGCTCTGACTATACCCACTATCTCTGACTATACATACTATCTCTGACTATACCTACTAGCTCTGACTATACCCACTATCTCTGACTATACATACTATCTCTGACTATACCTACTAGCTCTGACTATACCCACTAGCTCTGATTATACCTACTATCTCTGACTATACCCACTATCTCTGACTTTACCTACTATCTCTGACTATACCCACTAGCTCTGACTATACCTACTATCTCTGACTATACCTACTAGCTCTGACTATACCTACTAGCTCTGACTATACCTACTATCTCTGACTATACCTACTATCTCTGACTATACCTACTACCTCTGACTATACCTACTACCTCTGACTATACCTTCTAGCTCTGACTATACCCACTATCTCTGACTATACCTACTACCTCTGACTATACCTACTAGCTCTGACTATACCTACTAGCTCTGACTATACCCACTATCTCTGACTATACCTACTAGCTCTGACTATACCTACTATCTCTGACTATACCTACTATCTCTGACTATACCTACTATCTCTGACTATACCTACTAGATCTGACTATACCTACTAGCTCTGACTATACCCACTATCTCTGACTATACCTACTAGCTCTGACTATACCCACTATCTCTGACTATACCTACTAGCTCTGACTATACCCACTATCTCTGACTATACCCACTATCTCTGACTATACCTACTATCTCTGACTATACCTACTAGCTCTGACTATACCTACTAGCTCTGACTATACCCACTATCTCTGACTATACCTACTAGTTCTGACTATACCTACTAGCTCTGACTATACCCACTATCTCTGACTATACCTACTAGCTCTGACTATACCTACTAGCTCTGACTATACATACTATCTCTGACTATACCTACTAGCTCTGACTATACCTACTAGCTCTGACTATACCTACTAGCTCTGACTATACATACTATCTCTGACTATACCTACTAGCTCTGACTATCCCCACTATCTCTGACTATACCTACTAGCTCTGACTATACCTACTAGCTCTGACTATACCTACTAGCTCCGACTATACCCACTAGCTCTGACTATACCTACTAGCTCTGACTATACCTACTATCTCTGACTATACCTACTATCTCTGACTATACCTACTATCTCTGACTATACCTACTATCTCTGACTATACCCACTATCTCTGACTATACCTACTAGCTCTGACTATACCTACTATCTCCGACTATACATACTAGCTCTGACTATACATACTATCTCTGACTATACATACTATCTCTGACTATACCCACTATCTCTGACTATACATACTATCTCTGACTATACCTACTATCTCTGACTGTACCTACTAGCTCTGACTATACCTACTAGCTCTGACTATGCCTACTAGCTCTGACTATACCTACTATCTCTGACTATACCCACTATCTCTGACTATACATACTATCTCTGACTATACCTACTAGCTCTGACTATACCCACTAGCTCTGACTATACCCACTATCTCTGACTATACCTAATATCTCTGAATATACCTACTAGCTCTGACTATACCCACTAGCTCTGACTATACCCACTATCTCTGACTATACATACTATCTCTGACTATACCTACTAGCTCTGACTATACCCACTATCTCTGACTATACATACTATCTCTGACTATGCCTACTAGCTCTGACTATATCCACTAGCTCTGACTATACCTACTATCTCTGACTATACCCACTATCTCTGACTTTACCTACTATCTCTGAGTATACCCACTAGCTCTGACTATACCTACTATCTCTGACTATACCTACTAGCTCTGACTATACCTACTATCTCTGACTATACCTACTATCTCTGACTATACCTACTACCTCTGACTATACCTACTACCTCTGACTATACCTTCTAGCTCTGACTATACCCACTATCTCTGACTATACCTACTACCTCTGACTATACCTACTAGCTCTGACTATACCTACTAGCTCTGACTATACCCACTATCTCTGACTATACCTACTAGCTCTGACTATACCTACTATCTCTGACTATACCTACTATCTCTGACTATACCTACTATCTCTGACTATACCTACTAGATCTGACTATACCTACTAGCTCTGACTATACCCACTATCTCTGACTATACCTACTAGCTCTGACTATACCCACTATCTCTGACTATACCTACTAGCTCTGACTATACCCACTATCTCTGACTATACCCACTATCTCTGACTATACCTACTATCTCTGACTATACCCACTATCTCTGACTATACCTACTAGCTCTGACTATACCTACTAGTTCTGACTATACCTACTAGCTCTGACTATACCCACTATCTCTGACTATACCTACTAGCTCTGACTATACCTACTAGCTCTGACTATACATACTATCTCTGACTATACCTACTAGCTCTGACTATACATACTATCTCTGACTATACCTATTAGCTCTGGACTATACCTACTAGCTCTGACTATACCTACTAGCTCTGACTATACATACTATCTCTGACTATACCTACTATCTCTGACTATACCTACTAGCTCTGACTATACCTACTAGCTCTGACTATACCTACTAGCTCCGACTATACCCACTAGCTCTGACTATACCTACTAGCTCTGACTATACCTACTATCTCTGACTATACCTACTATCTCTGACTATACCTAGTATCTCTGACTATACCTACTATCTCTGACTATACCCACTATCTCTGACTATACCTACTAGCTCTGACTATACCTACTATCTCCGACTATACATACTAGCTCTGACTATACATACTATCTCTGACTATACATACTATCTCTGACTATACCCACTATCTCTGACTATACATA